>NC_053389.1:659998538-660093674 GCF_905171765.1 Bufo bufo
CTAAATACCAGTCACCCCTCCTCTGGACTGGGACAGTAATCAGTAAGCATACTCTTCTCTCCTCTAAGGGAGAGGCGCACAAGATGAGGACGGATGCGGCACTTGCCCTGGCGATGAGGTAGCCCAGAGCTGGGACCCATGGCACTGCAGTGTGCGGATTTACTAATTCTGTCTATAATTAAGACAGAATAAAAGATCCACCAATTTTATCACAGTGGCTTAGTGGATGATAAGTATGTTGCATGGCTAGAAACTTATGTCTAACTTTATACATACTTTTTGGCTTCCTTTAATTATTTTATCATGTACAGTAGTTTTGGTGCACTTGTGGACTACATTGTCACATTTCCTCTTTCTATTAAGTTGATTTTCTTGTAGGGTGAAGCATATTGGATTATTCTTTACAGTGCATTTCCTTCATAAATAAGTATAAAACTTGATGTAACATAATACACCAGAAATGTCCCAACTTTGGTGCCTTGTACAGTAAATTATAGGTGCGATAAGTTTAGTAAATGTGGGCAAATCTTTTTCATTATATACATCCATGCCCTTTTAATGTACGTAATCAGTCGGATGTGTAGCTCTGGTTACTGCAATGCAGATGTTCTATTATCTTTCCCACCAAAGCCATAGCTGTTTCTAGCTGGATAGTAATATGTGTTCTTTTTGCTATTCTAACAGTACTTTCTTGCCTGCATTTACTCACAATTACCCTGGAAAGAAATGTGATTAGGTAAAAGAGAGCACATACACATGATAACTGAAATAACCCATTGACTACTGGAAGACTGTGACATGAAATGGCCTTGAAGAATTTCAATGAGCTAGAATTGATGGCTAATGGTTTTGGCAATGATGAATTTTGTTAAAGAAAAGAGAAGGCAGGGCAGAGTGTCTGCTCTTGAGTCATAACGGAATACGAAATTAGATAAGGGCTGAGTGTTGTGGGGTATGCACATCCATAATGTACGTAAGGAACAGGAAGTTCTCTACCTCTCATACATGTACTTTTTTCCACATTGTTCTTAGTTCTATTGTTGGTATAATAGAAATGCAAATTGAAGAAGACTATTTTCAGAACTTTTGTAATATCTGAAGTTTAGAGTGTATACAAAATAAGACATCTAACATAATGATCTTAAAATGTTCTCTGTCAGGTGAAGAGAACAGAAACGGTTACCGAAAGGTAGATTTAGAAGCACTAAAGCAGAATACAAGAGAAGAATGTCGGGAAGGACTAAATGAACACTGTGCATATAACGCCCTTTTGGAAAACCATTTTTGCTTTGACAGCTTATTGGAAATTGAGTTACTACCAAAAATAAAAAAATTTTTATCATACAACTACCCTGAATGTGCAAATGACATTTGGATGACAATGTATCATGATTTTTAGCCCACAGTAGAATACATCATATAAGCAATTTAAAATATGTCATTTCCCAGCAAAGAAAGATTGCTGCATGAGGCAAACAAATATAAATGCAATAAATATGATTGGACTGGAACCTTATTTGTGCTCGAAAGTTGGAGCTGATTGACTCATGAATTGTATTTTTTTTTCCTGCATTAAAGGCCAACCTCACAGTTCATATGATGAAGATTCACTGACAACTAATTGTACACCAGCTTTGTGCTAGAACTGTTATTACAAGACAGAAATATCAGCTGGGGAAGGCTACTTCATTGCAATTAAACCAGCTGCAATATAAGATTTGGCATCTTCATGAAAAGAAATATAGAAAATTATACTCTTGTTATGCAATTGATTAAAAAAGAGCAATTACAGATATGGGCAGAATTATAATGCCAAGTGACTCAAAAGTCCTCTGTAATATTGTGAGGCAAGGAACTCAAAAATAATCATTTCAGTGGTATAGTCCGACAGGCCATAGAAGCTCTGTGCTATGAAAAGAGAAAAACATTTTATATCTATATCTTATGTGCAGTGTTCTTTTTACAGCTGTGTAGAGTATTACAAACTAGAAAAGGTACAATTTCTGGGGAAATTGTGTGAAGTGTTCTTGCCTCCACCAGTAGCTTACAACTGGAGTGGGCGGAGTAACTGGGTAACCTAATCGTTGGGGTGGTTGCACCTAAGGGTCGGAGTGGGTGCACCTAAGGGTCGGGGTGGTTGCACCTAAAAGTCGGGGTGGTTGCACCTAAAAGTCGGGGCGGTTGCACCTAAGGGTCGGGGTGGGTGCACCTAATCGTTTGGTTGGTTGCACCTAAGGGTCGGGGTGGGTGCACCTAATCGTTGGGGTGGTTGCACCTAAGGGTCGGAGTGGGTGCACCTAAGGGCTAGGGCGGGTGCACCTAAGGGCTAGGGCGGGGGCACCCATGAGTCACCTGGTAGTCCGAGGGGGGTCACCTGGTGGTCTAAGTTAAATGGCTGAAATTTGATTGGCTATTTTAGGCTCCGCCCACTTTTTCAAATTTGAATCCCAGTCACCCATTGACCAACTGTTCCAAGTTTAGTGACTTTGCCATTGACTCTTTAAGAGCAGCGGCAGTTTTAAATTTTCCCATTAAAACATATGGCTGAAATTTGATTGACCGTTGTAGACTCTGTCCACTTTTAAACATTTGAATTCTAGTCACCTATTAACCGAATATATTAAGTTTAACAACCCTGCCATTAACATTGTTGAAATGGCAGCAATTAAAAAATTTCTCATTGAAGTCAAAAGGGAAAATCTGATTGGTTGTTTGTAGCTCCGCCCACTTTTTAATGTCCCCAAAATGTGACAGAAATTTTGAGGTTGACCCCATGACTAAGTGACCCAAGTTTGGTGAGTTTCACTCCGAAGCTGTATGAGTGACAAACGTTTGCATTTTTCCAATAAAACTCTATGGAAGAAAAAAAGAGGTTTTCGGGGGCCTGCCCCAGGGGCCCGGAAGGTGGGATCGGTTAACAAAGCACAAGCAAGATACTCGGGTATGTGCCGACCAAGAGTGCAAAATTCGGTATTTATACTCCTAAATCTGTGGGAGGAGTAGCAATTTGAACATCTCATTATAGTCAATTGGGAGAATTTGATTGGTTCTGTGTGGCCCCGCCCACATTTTATCGTTTCCGAAATGTTCTAACAAATTGCGCGTTGACCCCATGACTAAGTGACCCAAGTTTGGTGACTTTAGTTTCAAATCTGTGCGACTGGGAGCGATTTGAAAATTTTCCCTGTCAAAGTCAATGGAAAAAACGTGGATTTTGGGGGCCCGTCCCAGGGGCCCAGAGGGTGGGATCAGTTAACAAAGCACAAGTTAGGTACTAGGGTGGGTGCCGACCAAGTCTGCAAAGTTTGGAATTTGTACTCCTAAAAATGTGGGAGGAGTAGCAATTTGAACGTCTCATTACAGTCAATGGGGAGATTTTGATTGGTTCTGTGTGGCCCCGCCCACTTTTCGGGGCCCCCGAAATGTGCCAAAAATTTTCGGGTTGATCCCATGACTAAGTGACCCAAGTTTGGTGACTTTAGCGTCAAAGCCTGGCGAGTGGGAGCGATTTGAAAATTTACCCTGTCAAAGTCTATGGGAAAAAAGGGGGCTTCCGGGGCCCGCCATGGGGGCCCCGGGGGTGGGATCGCTCCACAAAGTAATAGCAATCCGATCGGGAACAATCTGCACGTTTTGGTAAATTTTTGTCTATGTAGTGTAAAAACTGTGGGAGGAGTTAGGGTGGCAAATTTGGCTATAATAATAATAATAATAACTAGAAGGTGTCGTTTCTGAAGAAACCACAGGATGTTGGCTTGAAATCTGATTGGCTGTTGGTGGCTCCACCCACTTTTTTGAATTTGAATCCCAGTCCTCCAGTGACCATATGTGCCAAGTTTGAAGACTGTGCCAATAAAAGTCTAAGAGCAGCAGCAGTTTTAAATTTTCCTATTAAAACAACTGACTAAAATTTGATTGGCCGTTGTAGACTCCGCCCACTTTTTATAAATTGTAACCTTTGTCATACACTGACCCACCCTGCCGAGTTTGGGTGCTGTGGCTTAAATACTGTGAGAATGACAGCTTTTTAAAGGTTTCTCATTGAAGTTAATAGGGAAAATCTGATTGGTTGTTGTAGACTCCGCCCACTTTTTAATGTCCCCAAAATGTGACATAAATTTTCAGGTTGACCCAATGACTAAGTGACCCAAGTTTGGTCAGTTTCACTCCGAAGCTGTATAAGTCACAAACGTTTGCATTTTTCCAATAAAACTCTATGGGAAAAAAATAGGTTTTCGGGGGCCTGTCCCAGGGGCCCGGAGGGTGGGATCGGTTAACAAAGCACAAGAAAGATACTCGGGTATGTGCCGACCAAGAGTGCAAAGTTCGGTATTTATACTCCTAAATCTGTGGGAGGAGTAGCAATTTCAACGTCTCATTATAGTCAATGGGGAGATTTTGATTGGTTCTGTGTGGCCCCGCCCACTTTTTGGGGTCCCCAAAATGTGCCCAAAATTTTCGGGTTGACCCCATGACTAAGTTATCCAAGTTTGGTGACATTAGCGTCAAAGCCTGGCGAATGGGAGCGATTTGAAAATGTACCCTGTCAAAGTCTATGGGAAAAAAGGGGGCTTCCGGGGCCCGCCACGGGGGCCCAGGGGGTGGGATCGCTTATAAAAGCACAAGCAACTCGAGTCGCTATAGGTCGAAGAAGTGTAGAAAGTTTGGGGTATGTAGCCCCAAAACTGTAGGAGGAGTAGCGTATAGAAAACGCGGCTAAGAATAATAATAATAAAAATAACTAGAAGGTGTCGTTTCTGAAGAAACCACAGGATGTTGGCTTGAAATCTGTTTGGCTGTTGGTGGCTCCGCCCACTTTTTTGAATTTTAATCCCAGTCCTCCAGTGACCAACTGTGCCAAGTTTGAAGACTCTACCAATAAAAGTCTAAAAGCAGCGGCAGTTTTAAATTTTCCTATTAAAACAACTGACTAAAATTTGATTGGCCTTTGAAGACTTCACCCACTTTTTATAAATTTTAACCTTTGTCACACACTGACCCACCCTGCCGAGTTTGGGTGCTGTGGCTTAAATACTGTGAGAATGACAGCTTTTAACCACTTCCCATCTGGGCCCTTTGCCCCCTTCCTGACCAGGCCAAATTTTGCAAAACTGACATATCTCACTTTATGTGGTAATAACTTTGGAACGCCTTTATTTATCCAAGTCATTCAGAGATTGTTTTCTCGTGACACATTGTACTTCATGATAGTCATAAATTTGAGTCAAAATATTTCACCTTTATTTATGAAAAAATCCCAAATTTACCCAAAAATTTGAAAAATTCTCAATTTTCTAAATTTCAATTTCTCTGCTTTTAAAACAGAAAGTGATACCTCATAAAATATTTATTATTTAACATTCCCCATATGTCTACTTTATGTTGGCATCATTTTGGAAATGTCATTTTATTTTTTTAGGACGTTAGAAGGCTTAGAAGTTTAAAAGCAATTCTTCAAATTTTTAAGAAAATTGCCAAAACCCACTTTATAAGGACCAGTTCAGGTCTGAAGTCACTTTGTGGGGCCTACATAGTGGATACCCCCATAAATGACCCCATTGTAGAAACTACACCCCTCAAGGTATTCAAAACCGATTTTACAAACTTTGTTAACCCTTTAGGCGTTCCACAAGAATTAAAGGAAAATGGAGATCAAATTTTTAAATTTCACTTTTTTGGCAGATTTTCCATTTTAATCAATTTTTTTTCTCTAACACATCGATGGTTAACAGCCAAACAAAACTCAATATTTATTACCCAGATTCTGCGGTTTACAGAAACACCCCACATGTGGTCATAAACTGCTGTATGGGCACACGGCAGGGCGCAGAAGGAAATGAACTCCACATGGTTTTTAGATGCCATGTCCAATTTGAAGCCCCCTGATGCACCCTTACAGTAGAAACTCCCAAGAAGTGACCCCATTTTGGAAACTAGGGGATAAGGTGCCAGTTTTATTAGTACTATTTTTGGGTACATATGATTTTTTGATCATTCATTATAACACTTTATGGGGCAAGGTGACCAAAAAATTGGTTGTTTTAGCACAGTTTCTATTTATTTATTTTTACAGCGTTCACCTGAGGGGTTCAGTCAAGTGACATTTTTATAGAGCAGATTGTTACGGACGTGGCGATACCTAATATGTATACTTTTTCTCATTTATTAAAGTTTTACACAATAATAGCATTTTTGAAACCAAAAAATTATGTTTTAATGTGTCCATGTTCTGAGAGCTATAGTTTTTTTTATTTTTTGAGAGATTTTCTTATGTAGGGGCTCATTTTTTGCGGGAAGAGGTGACGGTTTTATTGGTACCATTTTGTGGGACATACGCGTTTTTGATCACTTGGTGTTGCACCTTTTGTGATGCAAGGTGACAAAAATTGCTTGTTTTGACACAGTTTTTTTTTTTTTACGGTGTTCACCCGAGGGGTTAGGTCATGTGATATTTTTATAGAGCTGGTTTTTACGGACGCGGCAATACCTAATATGTATACTTTTTTTTATTTGTTTCACTTTAACACAATAATAGCATTTTTGAAACCAAAAAAATGATGTTTTAGTGTCTCCATGTTCTAAGAGCTAAAGTTTTTTTATTTTTTGAGAGATTTTCTTATGTAGGGGCTCATTTTTTGCGGGATGAGGTGACGGTTTTATTGGTACCATTTTGTGGGACATACGCGTTTTTGATCACTTGGTGTTGCACCTTTTGTGATGCAAGGTGACAAAAATTGCTTGTTTTGACACAGTTTTTTTTATTTATTTTTTACGCTGTTCACCCGAGGGGTTAGGTCATGTGATATTTTTAGAGAGCTGGTTTTTACGGACGCGGCAATACTAAATATATCTATTTTATTTAATTTTTTCTATTTTTAATTTTTTTTTTATTCCTTACTTGGGATTTTTTTTTTTTTTACATGTGAAACTTTTTTTTATTTTATTTTTTCAACCCTTTATTTTATTTTTATTTAATTTTACACTTTTCGTCCCCCATAAGGTCATACAAGACCTCTGGGGGACATTTACTTCACTTTTTTTTTTTTTTACAGTTGATTTCTCCTGTAACTGGGGCTGACATAGTAGCCCCAGTTACAGGACAAATGCACCCCTATAGAGGCTGTACAGCAGCAATCCTGCGCTGTACAGCCTCACAGCAGGGCTGATCGAGGTCTCTGAGAGACCTCACACAGCTCCTGCACACTCCGGTCACGGCGGTCACATGACCGCCGGGCCGGAACAGGAAGCGCACAGCGCTTCCTGCTCTGCAAACACAGCGCTCGGTGAGCGCTGTGTCTGCAGCGATCGTGAAGGCAGGGACACCTGGGCACTGTCCCTGCCTTGTCTTAGGGTTGCCCTGCTGTCACTGACAGCGGGCAACCCGATCAGCAGCTGCACGATTAGCGTGCAGCTGCTATTTCTGACAGGACGTTTTAAAACGTGCTGTCAGAAATAGACGTCCACCCATAGGACGTTTATATCCTATGGGCGGACGTGAGGCGGTTAAAATGTTTCTCATTGAAGTCAATAGGGAAAATCTGATTGGTTGTTGTAGACTCCGCCCACTTTTTAATGTCTCCAAAATGTGACATAAATTTTCAGGTTGACCCCATGACTAAGTGACCCAAGTTTAGTGAGTTTCACTCCGAAGCTGTATGAGTGACAAACGTTTGCATTTTTCCAATAAAACTCTATGGGGAAAAAAAGAGGTTTTCGGGGGCCCGCCCCAGGGGCCCGGAGGGTGGGATCGGTTAACAAAGCACAAGCAAGATACTCGGGTATGTGCCGACCAAGAGTGCAAAGTTCGGTATTTATACTCCTAAATCTGTGGGAGGAGTAGCAATTTGAACGTCTCATTATAGTCAATGGGGAGAATTTGATTGGTTCTGTGTGGCCCCGCCCACATTTTATCATCTCCGAAATGTTCTAACAAATTGCGCGTTGACCCCATGACTAAGTGACCCAAGTTTGGTGACTTTAGTTTCATATCTGTGCGACTGGGAGCGATTTGAAAATGATCCCTGTCAAAGTCAATGGGAAAAACATGGATTTTGGGGGCCCGTCCCAGGGGCCCAGAGGGTGGGATCGGTTAACAAAGCACAAGCAAGGTACTAGGGTGAGTGCCAACCAAGTCTGCAAAGTTTGGAATTTGTACTCCTAAAAATGTGGGAGGAGTAGCAATTTAAACGTCTCATTACATTCTGTGTGGCCCCGCCCACTTTTTGGGGGTCCCCAAAATGTGCCCAAAATTTTCGGGTTGACCCCATGACTAAGTGACCCAAGTTTGGTGACTTTAGCGTCAAAGCCTGGCGAGTGGGAGCGATTTGAAAATGAACCCTGTCAAAGTCTATGGGAAAAAAGGGGGCTTCCGGGGCCTGCCACGGGGGCCCCGGGGGTGGGATCGCTTATAAAAGCACAAGCAACTCGAGTCGCTATAGGTCGAAGAAGTGTAGAAAGTTTGGGGTATGTAGCCCCAAAACTGTAGGAGGAGTAGCGTATAGAAAACGCGGCTAAGAATAAAAATAATAATAATAAGCTGAAACGCTTTTTGACTATCGAATAACAATATGTTGGCTTTTACAAGCCAACATAATAAGCTGAAATGCTTTTTGACTATCGAATAACAATATGTTGGCTTTTACAAGCCAACATAATAATAAGCTGAAACGCTTTTTGACTATCGAATAACAATATGTTGGCTTTTACAAGCCAACATAATAATAATAATATATATGTGAGATAACATTTAGTGGTCTTGCTATGCAAGAACACTTAATTAGCACAACTCTTCCTTTTTACATTAATGTCAAGGGGTTTTGGTCCACTCTTCCTTGCAGGTCTTTGGTTCATTCAGAAACATTAGTATATTTTCATTAAAAGTCTAAATTTAATTTTGTTTCTACTCAAAGTTAAACTACTAACTAAAGTTCCTTGTTTTGGATTGTTTTGGAATATTTTAGATTATTTCCTAATGTCAATTTATTACTATAAGAACTCCTATCTGTACTTTACAATAACATTTCAAAATTGACATTAGGAAATAATCTAAAATATTCCAAAACAATCCAAAACAAGGAACTTTAGTTAGTAGTTTAACTTTGACATTACTATGTCAGATTCCAAGATCATAAAGCACCAACCAGAGGCAAAGTTAATGAGAGTGAGAGGGAGGATCAACTCTCATCTGAATTGGCGACCATCGGACACCAATACAGTTGAGAGCCATGGTAGAGCAAGGAGATGACTCCCTGCCTTAGCATTCACCCTACTAGCCAATATAGAGGTTACTATTAGTGATGGACGAACATCGGCCCGGACGGTTCGCGAACCGCAAGTTCACGACGGGCCCCATTCACTTTAATGGCAGGCGAACCTGAAAAACCTTTAGCTCATATTTGCAGCCACCAAATACTTAGTAGAAGTGTACAAATAGTCCTACAAAATGGACAGTGACATACTAGAGGGGGATCAATGACAAAAATTCCAACAAAAAATATGTATCTTAATCAGGAGAGCTTTTTACGCATCTTTAAGGGAAACTCTCTGAAATGTGCCCTGTTGGAGCCTCAAAATTTTTTATATTAGGCCATGGGAGTACGGGCCTTAAAAATTAGGCATTCACCTGACATAAAACAAATTCTGATTATGTGGCTCGAGGTACATTATGCGGTCAATGGATAAACATTTTACTGTAGGCCACTGGACGACAGGTCCCAAACATTAGGCATTCACCGGACAGAAAAGATCAAGTGATTATGTGGCGGAGGTATATTACACGGTCAATGGATATCAATTTTACTGCAGGTCGGTACAAATACAGGTCAAATACACATGTTTAAAAGAACTAAAAATATAAAATTGGATTAAAAACTTGGCTAACGAAATGCCCCCTCGTGAAAAACCCCCTAATGATAATAGTTGAAATTCGATAACACGTGTTCGTCACTGGTGTTAAATTCCTCTGAGACCGCAGAAATTATTCATTCACCGTACAGAAAAGAAAGTATGTGGCTGGAGGTAGATTACACGGTCATTGGATATCAATTTTCCAGCAGGCCAGTGAACTACAGGCCCCAAAAATTATGCATTCAGCGTACATAAAAGAACAAGTAAGTATGTGGCTGGATGTAGATTATACGGTCATTGGATATCAATTTTAAAGCAGGCCAGTGTACTACAGGCCCCAAATATTAGGCATTCACCGGACAGAAAAAAATCTAGTGATTATGTGGCCGGAGGTATATTACACGGTCAATGGATATCAATTTTACTGCGGGCCAGTACAAATACATATGTTTAAAAGAACTAAAAATATTAAATTGGATTAAAAACATGGCTAACGAAATCCCCCCTCTTGAAAAAAAAACTAATGATAATAGTTGAAATTGAATAACACGTGGTCGTCTCTGGTGTTGAATTCTTCCGAGGCCGAAACAATTATTCATTCACCGTACAGAAAAGAAGAAGTAAGTATGTGGCTGGAGGTAGAATACATGGACATTGGATATCAATTTTCCAGCAGGCCAGTGTACTACAGGCCCCAAAAATTATGCATTCAGCGTACATAAAAGAACAAGTAAGTATGTGGCTGGAGGTAAATTACATGGTCATTGGATATCAATTTTATAGCAGGCCAGTGTACTAAAGGCCCCAAAAATTATGCGTTCAGCATACATAAAAGAACAAGTAAGTATGTGGCTGGAGGTAGATTACACGATAATTGGATATCAGTTTTACAGCAGGCCAGAGTACTACAGGCCCCAAAAATTATGCATTCAGCGTACATAAAAGAACAAGTAAGTATGTGGCTGGAGGTAGATTACACGGTCATTGGATATCAATTTTACAGTAGGCCAGTGTACTACAGGCCCCAAAAATTATACATTCAGCATACATAAAAGAACAAGTAAGTATGTGGCTGAAGGTCTGATAGACGTTCAATGAATATCAATTTTACTGAGGGCCAGCACAAATAGAGGTCAAATACATATGTTTAAAAGAACTAAAAATAAATTGGATTAAAAACATGGCTAACGAAATCCCCCCTCTTGAAAAAAATGATAATAGTTGAAACACGTGGTCGTCACAGATGTTGAATTCTTCCGAGGCCCAAAACATTAGGCATTCAACAGACAGAAAAGGCCTTTTATGCCGCTGTATTTACCTAAGACAGGGACCATTATTTGTTCTGGGTGGTGGCGGATATTTGTGGGCTGTCATGAGGACATTCAATTAAACGTGGTTGTCACAGGTGTTGAATTCCTCTGAGATCCATGTCTCATTCATTTTTAGAAATGTGAGGTAGTCCACACTGTCACGAGCTAGGCGAGTGCGCTTATCGGTCACGATCCCCCCTGCTGCACTGAACGTCCTTTCGGACAGGACACTGGACAAGGGGCAAGCCAAGAGTTCTACGGCAAATTGTGCCAGCTCTGGCCACAGGTCACACCCAGTAGTCCAGAAATTCCTTTCTTCTCAAAGCGTCCAAATCCGCCGTTAACCCAATGTAGTCGGACACCTGTTGGTCTAGGCGTTCCCTGAAGGTGGCTGTCGATGGGTTGGCTGCAAGAATGATCTCATATCCGAAGTGACCAACACATCTTCAAACCGCCCTCTTCTTGCATGCGCATGCGCTGTTGGATTGGTATCCGCAACTGTTTCTCTGTGAGTGGAAATTCCTCTGCCAGCGCCTGCAAAAGCACAATGCAGCATTTGTCAAAGCAAGGCCTGGAAGTGCTGCATTTTGACAGCCCTCTGTGATACTGGTAACTTGTCTGCCATTTTGTGTTTGTTGCCACCCAGCATTGGTCCTTGACCTTTATGCCTTTATACGGGGGTACCTCTTCAAACACTGGAGCGTGAAGGCCCCCATTTGCACTAAACTGGAAGCAGTGGAATGGCCTGGCTCCTGCTCATGATCCAGGATAATGTCCCCCCTGCTGCACTGAACGTCCTTTCGGACAGGACACTGGACAAGGGGCAAGCCAAGAGTTCTACGGCAAATTGTGCCAGCTCTGGCCACAGGTCACACCCAGTAGTCCAGAAATTCCTTTCTCCTCAAAGCGTCCAAATCCGCCGTTAACCCAATGTAGTCGGACACCTGTTGGTCTAGGCGTTCCCTGAAGGTGGCTGTCGATGGGTTGGCTGCAAGAATGATCTCATATCCGAAGTGACCAACACATCTTCAAACCGCCCTCTTCTTACATGCGCATGCGCTGTTGGATTGGTATCCGCAACTGTTTCTCTGTGAGTGGAAATTCCTCTGCCAGCGCCTGCAAAAGCACAATGCAGCATTTGTCAAAGCAAGGCCTGGAAGTGCTGCATTTTGACAGCCCTCTGTGATACTGGTAACTTGTCTGCCATTTTGTGCTTGTTGCCACCCAGCATTGGTCCTTGACCTTTATGCTTCTATACGGGGGTACCTCTTCAAACACTGGAGCGTGAAGGCCCCCATTTGCACTAAACTGGAAGCAGTGGAATGGCCTGGCTCCTGCTCATGATCCAGGATAATGTCGTCCTCGGTCTCCGCCCCCCAGCCACGGACAACACCAGGGATCCCAAAAAGGTTTAAAGCATGCTCATCTTGCTCCTCCTCCACCCCAGAACCATCCTCCTCTGACTCCTGTTGACTTGTCTCAGATGTAGTAGCCCCCCTTGGGAATTCATCCAGCATTGCGACTTCCTCATCTTCCTGCTCCTGCTCCTCGACGGCTTGATCAATGACACAATGCAATGCATGCTCTAGAAAGATGGCGGAAGGTACGATGTCACTGATGGTGCCCTGGCTGCAACTGACCAGTTTGATGATCTAATCAAATGGCCGCAGAGGTCTGCATGCGTCTTGCATGAGTAGCCACTGGCGCGGTGAAAAAAAACAAGCGCCCCAGAACCTGTACTGCCGCAGAGTTTGTACAGGTAGTCGTTAACTGCACATTTTTGCTGGAGCAGACTATCAGGCATATACAAGGTTAAGTTCCATCATGTCAGGCAGTCACAATTCAGACTTCTGACGGGCAGGTGGTGTCGCCGATGAACATCAGCAAGGAGAGCCATGGACGTGTAAGATCTTCTAAAATGGCCCGAGATTTTCCTGGCCTGCCGCAAGATGTCCTGGACCCCGGGGTATTTGGCAACGAATCGCTGCACGACTAAGTTCAGGATGTGTGCCATGCACGGCACGTTTGTCATTTTGCCCTGTTTCAGCACGCTCAGCAGATTGGCACCATTGTCGCACACCACTTTACCAACTGTCAAATTGAGCGGGTTTAGCCACTGATCGGCCTGTGACCGCAAAGCTGAAAGGAGTGCAGGACCATTGTGGCTCTTGGCTTCCATGCACAACATCCGCAGCAAAGCATGGAAACATCTCACCTGGCATGTCAAATAGGTTCTGGGGGCTTGGAGGGCGCAGCAGAAGAGGCGGTAGAAGTGGAAAAGGAGTCAGCCGAGGAGGAGACGGAGGATGGAGTAGGAGGAGGAGAAGAAGAGGCAGGCCTTCATGCAATCCGCACGGGTGCCACGGGTTGCATGCTTGACGGCCGTCAGAAGGTTCACCCAGTGGGCAGTAAAAGTTATGTACCTTCCCTGCCCGTGTTTGTTAGACCACGTGTCTGTAGTCAGATGTATCTTGGCACCAACACTGTGTGCCAGAGAAACAGTCACTTGCTGCTGAACGTAGCCATATAGCTCCGGGATTCCCTTCTGGGAAAAATATTTCCTTCCGGGGACCTTCCATTGCGGTGTGCCAAAGGCCACAAATTTTCGAAAGGCCTCCGAGTCCACCAGTTTATATGGGAGTAGTTGGCGGGCTAGCAGTTCCAAAAAGCCAGCGGTCAGCCGTTGGGCAAGAGGGTTATCCGGTGTCATCATCTTTTTTCGCTCGAACATTTTGGCCACGGAAGCCTGCCTTTTGCCAGATGAACGCGACAACGACATGTAGGAAGGTGGAGTGGAGGAAAAATGGGAGGAGAGAGGAGAAGGAGAAGAGGCAGGACGTGGAGCGCCGTGAGTGTGGCTTTGTGGGTTCTGACGGTATTGCTCCCACTGTGCTTGGTGATGGGAGGCCAGGTGCCTTCTTAAGGCTGTCGTCCTTAGGTGAGTGTTGGGCTTACCGCGACTTATGCGTTGACAGCACAGGCTGCAGATGGCAACACTATTGTCAGTAGTGGACATGTTAAAAAAGCCCACACTGTGGAGCCATGTGCCGGCGTCCTGGAAGCGCCAGATGTGACCGTGCATGGTGGATGGCTTGTTCCAGATACAGCAGCAGTCTGCTTTTTGCCTCCTATGCACTGTAAGTTCTGCCTGCTTATCCTCCGTCTCCTCCCTATCTGCTGCTCCATCTTTCTCTCCGAACTCCCCACCTCTTTCTCTCTTGTGGACACCCACGTGAGGTCCATCGACACATCATCATTGTCACCTTCACCACCACTGACATTTGACATCTCGGAGTAGGCAGCAACAGCGGGGACCACCCTTCTTGGGCTGATCTGGGTACTGTCATCAAACTGATTGTCACGGGTGAAGTTGCAGATAGCTGGAACTTATAAATAAACGACCAACTGGCTTGATCGCAAACTAGGGAGCATATAGGTGAGCCCTAGAATACCCTAAGATCTCTCCCTGACTGCTATGCACATGCAAGGGTCTCAATGGTAGACAATTGCATGCCCACGTACCTAAGACTGTGTGACACCTGAAAACCCTATAATAGTGAGGGGACACGACCACCGGCTCCCTGCACTTAATACGGACATAGTCAGGGTCACCTAGAGTCAAGCCAGCAAGGAAACACAATAAAGGAAAAGACTTATCTGAGCAAACAGCAGCAGCAGTTTCCAGCAGTGAACACTTTATCCAGGATGTAGTATAAACCGCAAAGTGAGGCAGTATGGGAGGGAATATAAAGGAAGACGATTAGTCTAAGTGACACCTGGCAGAAGGAAAGGAGATGACAAAGTGAAACTAAAACAAAGAACCTCATACAAGAGGTAGAGAAGAACTTCAGACCTTCTCACAGAACTGGCGGTGACAGTACCCCTCGCTCTACGGGTGGACTCCAGACACTCAGAGGCCACCTTCTCAGGATGAGACCTATGGAAGCACTGATGAGACAAGTGGCCTTAATGTCTGCCACTGGGACCCACATCCTCTCCTCAGGACCATAACCCTCCCAATGAACGAGGTACTGAAGAGAACCGTGGATAATGCGAGAATCCACAATCCTAGAGACCTGAAATTCAAGATTACCATCAACAAAAATCAGAGGAGGAGGCAAAGAGGAGGGTACAGTGGGTTGGACATAAGGTTTTAATAGGGACCTGTGAAAAACATTATGGATCTTCCAAGTCTGAGGAAGATCAAGACGGAAGGCAACGGGATTGATGACGGACAAGATCTTGTAAGGCCCAATAAACTTAGGACCCAACTTCCAGGAGGGAACCTTCAGTTTGATATTCTTTGTAGACAACCACACTAGATCACCCACGGTTAGGTCCGGACCAGGCACACGTCTCTTATCCGCCACACTCTTATATCTCTCACTCATCCTCTTTAGATTACCCTGAATCTTTTGCCAAATAAATGACATTGACAAAGACGAGGAAAATCTCTCCTCATCAGGTAAACCAGAAGACCCCTCTCCAAAGAATGTCCAAAACTGCGGATGAAACCCATATGCACCAAAAATTGGTGACTTATCAGAGGACTCCTGGCGACGGTTATTTAAAGCAGACTCAGCAAGGGACAAAAAAGAATACCAATCCTCCTGATTCTCCGCCACGAAACAGCACAGATATGTCTCCAGATTCTGATTGACGCGTTCGGTCTGACCATTCGACTGCGGGTGAAAAGCAGAAACGAATGACAACCGAACCCCCAAGCGAGAACAGAACTCATTCCAGAATCTGGAAACAAATTGCGTGCCCCTATCATAAACAATGTCTGAAGGAATGCCATGCAATTTACCAATGTGATCAACAAACGCCTGCGCCAGCGTTTTAGCATTGGGTAACCCAGGAAAGGGAATGAAATGCACCATTTTGCTAAAAAGGTCCACTACCACCAGAATCACAGTCTTCCCCGAGGAACGAGGCAGGTCCGTAATGAAGTCCATGGACAGATGCGTCCAAGGACAGGAAGGAATGGGTAACGGTAGAAGAGGACCCGATGGTCGTGAATGAGGGACCTTGGCACGAGCGCAGGTCTCGCAGGCTGCGACAAAACCCTCAACCATCTTACGAAGAGCCGGCCACCATAATCTCCGAGCAATGAGATCCACTGTGGCTCTACTCCCCGGGTGCCCAGCAAGGACAGTATCGTGGTGCTCCTTAAAAACCTTGTGTCGTAAAGCGAGAGGCACAAACAACCTCCCAGAAGGACAAAGATCAGGAGCCTCTGTCTGGGCTGCCTGAACCTCTGCCTCCAAATCAGGATAAAGAGCAGAGACGACCACCCCATCAGCCAAAATGGGACCCGGGTCTTCAAAGTTCCGCCCTCCAGGAAAACAATGTGACAGGGCATCCCTTCACATTTTTAACCCCAGGGCGGAACGTAACAACAAAATTAAACCTAGAAAAGAACAAAGACCATCTGGCCTGTCTCGGGTTCAGACGCTTGGCCGATTCCAAGTAGGCCAGATTCTTATGGTCTGTAAACACGGTAATAGGGTGTCTGGCTCCCTCTTGCCAATGGCGCCATTCCTCAAAAGCTAATTTGATGGCCAACAACTCCCTATCTCCCACATCGTAATTTCTCTCTGCGGAGGAGAGTTTCCTTGAGAAAAAGGCACATGGTCGCCATTTGGCAGGAGAGGGACCCTGAGACAAGACCGCACCCACACCCACCTCAGAAGCATCCACCTCAACAATAAAAGGTAGAGAGACATCAGGTTGTACCAAAATGGGAGCAGAAGCAAAACACTCTTTAATACTAGTAAAGGCCTTAAGCGCATCTACTGACCAGGAAGAAAAATCCACCCCCTTTTCAGTCATATCAGTGAGTGGCTTAACAACAGAGGAATAATTCAAAATGAACTTTCTGTAATAATTGGCAAAACCCAAAAACAGCATCAGCGCCTTCTGATTCTCAGGAAGCTCCCAATCAAGCACAGCGCGGACCTTCTCAGGGTCCATCCGAAAACCAGAAGCGGAGAGAAGAAAACCAAGAAATTGAATGTCCGGAACACACATTTTTACAGTTTAGCGTACAATTTATTCTCCCGCAGAATCAGCAAGACCTGACATAGGTGGTCCCGATGAGTCTTGAAATCAGCAGAAAAAAAATCTAAATGTCATCTAGATGCACCAGTACAAATTTCCCCATTAAATGATAAAAAATGCTGTTCACTAAATGTTGGAAGAAGGCCGGAGCATTCATCAAACCAAAGGGCATAACCAAATTCTCGAAATGACCCTCAGGGGTATTGAAGGCCGTCTTCCATTCGTCCCCTTCCCTGACCCTGACTAGGTTGTATGCCCCTCTTATATCCAACTTTGAAAAAACTTTAGCCCCAACAATCTGGTTAACAGGTCCGGGATCAGAGGAAGCGGATATGGGTCACGAATCGTGATACGGTTAAGCTCCCTGAAATCCAGACAAGGTCTTAAAGAAGCATCTTTTTTCTTAACAAAAAAAAAAACTGGGGCAACAGGTGACTTCGAGGGTCGGATGTGTCCCTTTCTCAGGCTCTCAGAGATATAAGTACACATAGCGACTCTTTCAGGTTGGGAGAGATTGTATAATTGTGATTTTGGTAGCTTGGCGCCTGGGATGAGATTAATAGGGCAATCGTACTCCCGGGGAGGGGGCAACTCCTGGACACCACTCTCGGAAAACACATCAGAAAATTCAGAGAGAAAAGATGGCAAGTCTTGGTAGAAACCTCTGAAAGAGACGCCGTGAGGAAATTCTCTCAGCAAAACTCACTCCAACCATTTATTTACCTTGCTTGCCAATCAATGGTGGGGTTATGTTTAGTGAGCCAGGGTAGCCCCAACACTAGAGGAGTAGGTAATCCGCTTAAGACGAAACATGACATATCCTCAACATGACCGTCACCCACAGTCAAACGGATATTGTGAACTATGCCCTTTAACGATCTTTGAGAAAGTGGAGCGGAATCGATAGCAAAAACAGGTATATCCTTTTCCAAAGTGCACACCTGGAACCCATGCGTTGTTACAAATTGATTATCAATGAGATTGACAGCTGCTCCACTATCTACAAAAATCTCACAAACAATGTTCTTGCTGTCTAGCGCCACCCTGGCAGGTAGGAGAAAACGGGAACTACAAGTAAATGGCAAACCTTCAATTTCCAATGGAAAGTTTTTAGAGTTTTTTTTTTGGTTTTTTTTTATTACCCTCAGAAAACTCCATGAATGTTCTAGAGGGGCAAACATTAGCCAAATGATTTATACCCCCACAACAGAAACAAACCCTCCTCTGAGAGCTGAATCCTCTACTATCAGAGGCAAGTAAACCCAGCTGCATTGCCTCCTCCTCAGAGGGGATTGAGACAGCCTGAGACCCCTGCGCACTGAATGAGACAGACCCACTGCCCTTGGGCTGAATATGATAGGAAAGAGTAGTCTCCTCTCTCTCTCTCTTAGACGCCTGTCAATATGAACAGACATGGCAGACTCTAACGACGCTGGTCTCTCATGAAAAGCAAATGCATCTTTCAATCTTTCCGAAAGACCATGGCAAAATTGACTTGCAGCATCATTCCAACCAGTATCAGCTGCCCATCTCCGAAATTCAGAACAATATATCTCTGCGGACTGTTTACCTTGGCATAAAAGACGCAGTTTAGATTCAGCCAGAGCAATATGATCCGGGTCATCATATATCTGCCCCAGGGCTACAAAAAATTCATCCACCGATCGGAGGGGTCATGCCCCCACCGGCAGCGAAAAGGCCCAAGACTGAGCGTTATCCCTGAGCAGCGAGATGATGATCACCACGCTCTGCTCCTCATCACCAGATGAATGGGGAAGTAGGCGAAAATTGAGTTTGCAAGCCTCTCTAAAGCGAACAAAATTCTCACTACCCCCGGAGAACGTATCCGGAAGCGAGATCTTAGGCTTGGAACAAACTCCATGAACGCCAGTAGAACCGGTCACCTGAAACTGAGACATCGTTTTACGAGATCTGCTACCTCCAGCGAAAGACCTTGCATGTGGTCAATCAAGGCTGAAACCGGATCCATGCTTAAGACGGTTTTGGCAGTTTATAATGTCACGGGTGAAGTTGCAGATAGCTGGAACTTATAAATAAATGACCGACTGGCTTGATCCCAAACTAAGGAGCATATAGGTGAGCCCTAGAAAACCCTAAGAGCTCTCCCTGGCTGCTATGCACATGCAAGGGTCTCAATGGTAGACGATTGCATGCCCACGTACCTAAGACTGTGTGACACCTGAAAACCCTATAATAGTGAGGAGACACGACCACCGGCTCCCTGCACTTAATATGGACAGAGTCAGGGTCACCTAGAATCAAGCCAGCAAGGAATTACAATAAAGGAAAAGACTTATCTGAGCAAACAGCAGCAGCAGCCTCCAGCAGTGAACACTTCATGGAAGTAGTATAATCCGCAAAGTAAGGCAGTATGGGAGGGAATATAAAGGAAGACGATTAGTCTAAATAAGTGACACCTGGCAGAAGGAAAGGAGATGACAAAGTTAAACCAAAACAAAGAACGTCATACAAGAGGTAGAGAAGAACGTCTGTCAGACCTTCTCACAGAACGGGCGGTGACACTGATGGGTGGTAACCGTTTATACCTGCTCTTCCTGATCCGATGCCAAGAATGGCTGCGCATTGTAATGGATGGGAAAATAATTCCTCTGACTTGAGCGGAGGGGATATGGTGGTGGTGGTGGTGGTGGTGTCTTTGGGGGTGCACACAGCAAAGAGTGAGGAGGGTGCAGATAAAGAGGATGAGGAGAGTGCAGAAGCGGAAGGCTGATTGAGCCTCTCAACCAAGTCTGGTGCGTCCTTTGACGTAATCACATGCACCTTCTGCAACTTCCCACTTAGGATCCGGCCTGGTGAACTTGCCCGACCTTGCGGAATGGCCTGCCTTTTCCTCTGCCTGTCATTTTCAAAATGACCTTGTGACAAAAGCAGTATTTGTGGAAGAAGGTATATCACACCCCTGCTTTAAACAGTTTTTTTTTGGGGGGGGGGGGGCAACTGGTATATCACACAGGTAGAAATTATTTGTTCCAATAGCGTTTGTCACTCTGTGTAGCCGAGGTAACACAGCAAAACCGCAAACAAATGCTGCACTAGCCAAATGCACTATATGGAAAGTATATTATTGGTATATAACACCCCTGCTTCAATCAGTTTTTTGGGGTGGCAACTGGAATATCACACCAGTAGAAATTATTTGTTCCAGTGGCGTTTGTCACTATCTGTAGCTGCAGTATCGCAGCAATACCGCAAACAAATGCTGCACTACCTAAATGCACTGTATAGAAAGTATATTATTGGTATATAACACCCCTGCTTCAATCAGTTTTTTTGGGGGGGCAACTGGTATATCACACCAGTAGAAATTTTTTGTTCCAATAGCGTTTGTAACTCTGTGTAACTGCAATATCGCAGCAGAACCGCACACAACCGCTGCACAATACAATTGCAATATAATATACTATATAGCGTTTGTCACTCTGTGTTGCTGCAGTAACGCAGCAAAACCGCAAACAAATGCTGCACTACCCAAATGCACTATATAGAAAGTATATAATTGGTATATAACACCCCTGCTTCAATCAGTTTTTTGGGGGGGCAACTGGTATATCACACAAGTTGAAATTATTTGTTCCAATAGCGTTTGTCACTCTGTGTAGCTGCAATATCGCAGCAGAACTGCACACAACTGCTGCACAATACAATTGCACTATGTAACGGATCTCCTAGCACCCCGACCGGGAACCTCTGTTGAATGGATGCTCCTAGTGCTTTCCGAGGACTCCAAGCACTCCACTTGACACCATACACACTGCAGACCCCACGAACCTTCGAAGCTTGGTTGAGGTCTCACCGTCTCCTACTCACCCTGGATCTACGACAAGGCTCCAGGCTCCAGTGGGTGAACCTCTCCTAAAACCAGAAAGCAGGAACAGCTCTTAAAAGAGCTAGTAGTTATAGTCAGGGGAGTATAGCAAATCTCCCAGCGTATAGCAATCCCGCAGTATTGATCAGTTACCCAAACACCAGCCTCAACATGATGAAGGATAAAACAGGCACACTTTATTGAGGGCTACCCGCCCGTATTTATGCAGGTCCCCATCTGGTGGACACGCCCCTAGGGGACCAGAAGGAAGACTGTGACACAGGACAGATATGCAGCAATTCAGGATACACAGACACAATACATCCCCACAATGCATCATGGTTTCCTCCTCTCTGCCCTGGAGACACCCGAGGAGTAATTCAATTATCTCTCCAGACAAAGGGAAATCGCCAATACACATGTGGGGACAACAGGACAGAAATCACCATTTAAACATGCAATGTCACAACCCTTACAGTAAACACAGACATTTAACATATCCCCAGATAGCTCAAGTCTGAGTGCATATTATTAGGTGAATAGCACTCAGACTACACGAATACAATAACATTAGCTATCTGGGTACCCTCACATAACATAAAATACAATTCCAAAGACAGATTTAAGCTGTGCGGCCAGTCTGTCTTCTCCTTTAAAGTTAGTATGGGCCATAATCCTGAGGCAAGAGGCTGGTAGCCAGGCCCCTCCGAAACCCAGTGGCGAGGTTGGTTTCGCCACACACACTATAATATACTTTATATTATAAGTATATTACACACCTCAGTAAGTCACACCTATCGATAGCACACCTATACCAGTCCTTAAAAGGACTTTTGTGGCCCAATTAGCTAGCCTTTGGTGTCCCTAAGAGTCTGTCCCTGCTCCACACAGCAACCTCTCCCTACACTGGCAAAAGACTGAATGTAAAATGGCGGCCAGATCAGGATTATTTATAAGGTAGGTGTTATGTCCATGTGCTAAAACATCTCAATTGGCTATCCTGTACCACCTGATGAATGTGTCATGGGTCAAAGTTCTTTACAATGTAAAATAATATGGCGCCGGCGGACATCGCCATATGTTCGCCCGTTCGGCGAACCACAAACAAGCAAAATTCGCCGCGAAACGACTGCTGGGCGTACCACAAGGCCATCTCTAGTTACTATACAGGGTGGTACACCTTAATAACATGCACCATGTACACCTTAATAAAATGCGAATGGTTGGTGATATTAACTTCCTGCTTGTGGCACATTAGTATATGTGAGGGGGGAAACTTTTCAAGATGGGTGGTGACCATGGCGGCCATTTTGAAGTCAGCCATTTTGAATCCAACTTTTGTTTTTTCAATAGGAAGAGGGTCATGTGACACATCAAACTTATTGGGAATTTCACACGAAAAACAATGGTGTGCTTGGTTTTAACATAACTTTATTCTTTCATGAGTTATTTACAAGTTTCTCTCTGTTTACAGCCATTGACATGTCACCGAGGTTAACACGTGAGGAGCAGATAGAAATTGTGTTGATGTCTGGTGAACGCAGTAACCGGGTCATTGCAGCAGATTTTAATGCAAGACACCCTACGAGACCACCCATCTCCCATGCTACAGTTAGCAAACTGCTTGCTAAGTTTCGTGAAACTGGTTCAGTGTTGGATTTGTCAAAATGTGGACGCATGAAATCTGTCTCTAATGAAGAAACATCAGTGGCTTTCCTAGCTTCATTCAGCAAGAGCCCACAGCGTAGCACTCACCGCATGTCACTGGAGAGTGGCATTAGTCGAACATCTCTTCGGCGGATATTAGCTACTCACAAATAGCACCCTTACAAACTCCAGCTACTGCAGCATCTCAACGAGGATGACCCAGATCGGCGCACTGAATTTGCAGAATGGGCAAAACAAAAATTGGAACAGGACCCTCAGTTTACGCAGAAGATTTTGTTCAGTGATGAGGCAAACTTTTATGTGAATGGTGAAGTTAACAAACAAAACCACCGCTATTGGTCTGACACTAACCCACATTGGATAGATCCCTCCAAGACTGTTGGAACAAAAAAATTGATGGTATGGTGTGGTATATGGGGTACAAAGATAGTGGGGCCATTCTTCATCAATGGAAACCTCAAGGCCACTGGATATGTGAAATTGCTACATGATGATGTGTTTCCCTCTTTATGCACTGAAGCTGGCACGTTCCCTGAGTTTTTCCAGCAAGATGGTGCACCACCACATTATGGGTGTCAGGTCCGAGTATTCCTAGATGAACAGTTTCCTGGAAAGTGGATTGGTCGTTGTGGGCCAGATGAATGGCCCCCAAGGTCTCCCGATCTGACCCCCTTAGACTTTTATCTTTGGGGTCATCTGAAGGCAATTGTCTATGCTGTGAAGATACGAGATGTGCAGCACCTGAAACTACGGATACTGGAAGCCTGTGCTAGCATTTCTCCTGCGGTGTTGCTATCAGTGTGTAAAGAGTGGGAGAAGAGGGTTGCATTGACAATCCAACACAATGGGCAGCACATTGAACACATTTTATAAGTGGTCAGAAACTTGTAAATAACTCATGAAAGAATAAAGTTACGTTAAAACCAAGCACAACATTGTTTTTCTTGTGAAATTCCCAATAAGTTTGATGTGTCACATGACCCTCTTCCTATTGAGAAAACAAAAGTTGGATTCAAAATGTCCGACTTCAAAATGGCCGCCATGGTCACCACCCATCTTAAAAAGTTTCCCCCCTCACATATACTAATGTGCCACAAACAGGAAGTTAATATCAGCAACCATTCCCATTTTATTAAGGTGTATCCATATAAATGGCCCACCCTGTATATTAACCCCTAGAGGACAGGGCAATTTTCCATTTTTGAGTTTGCTTTGTTTACTCCCCGCCTTCCCAGAGTCTTAACTTTTTTTTTCTGTTCACATAGCCTTTTGAGCTTATTTTTGTGGGACAAGTTTTGCTTTCTAATGGCACCATTTATGGTTGCATATAATGTAATGGAAAGCAGGAATAAAATGAGACAATCGCCCAAGAAATAAAAAAACTATGGCTCAGAATATGGAGACACTAAAACATCATTTTTTTTGTTTGAAAAAGCTGTTATTGTGTAAAACTTACATAAATAAAAAAAAAGTATACATATTTGATATCGCCGCGTTCGTATCGACTGGCTCTATAAAAATATCACATGAACTAACCTTTCAGATGAACATCGTAAAAAATACAAACTGTGCTAAATAAACAATTTTTTGTCACCTTACATCACAAAAAGTGTAATAGCAAGCGATCAAAAAGTCATATGCACCCCAAAATAGTGCCAATCAAACAGTCATCTCATCACGCAAAAAATGAGACCATACCTAAGATAATTTCCCAAAAACTGAAATAAATATGGCTCTCAGAATATGGAGACATTAAAACACGATATTTTTTTTGTTTCAAAAATTATATTATTGTGTAAAACTTACATAAATAAAAAAAAGTATACATATTAGGTATCGCCGCGTCCGTATCGACCGGCTCTATAAAAATATCACATGACCTAACCCCTCAGATGAACACCGTAATTTTTTTTTAATAAAAACTGTGCTAAATAAACAATTTTTTGTCACCTTACATCACAAAAAGTGTAATAGCAAGCGATCAAAAAGTCACACGCACCCCAAAATAGTGCCAATAAAACAGTCATCTCATCCCGCAAAAATCATACCCTACCCAAGGTAATCGCCCAAAAACTGAAAAAATTATGGCTCTCAGACTATGGAAACACTAAAACATGATTTTTTTTGCTTCAAAAATGAAATCATACTGTAAAACTTACATAAATAAAAAATAAGTATACATATTAGGTATCGCCGCGTCCGTATAGACCGGCTCTATAAAAATATCACATGATCTAACCTGTCAGATGAATGTTGTAAATAACAAAAAATAAAAACAGTGCCAAAACAGCTATTTCTTGTTATCTTGCCTCACAAAAAGTGTAATATAGAGCAACCAAAAATCATATGTACCCTAAACTAGTACCAACAATACTGCCACCCTATCCCTTAATTTCTAAAAAGGGGCCACTTTTTGGAGTTTCTACTCTAGGGGTGCATCAAGGGGGCTTCAAATGGGACATGGTGTCAAAAAAAACAGTCCAGCAAAATCTGCCTTCCAAAAACCGTATGGCATTCCTTTCCTTCTGCGCCCTGCCGTGTGCCCGTACAGCTGTTTACGACCACATATGGGGTGTTTCTGTAAACTACAGAATCAGGGCTATAAATATTGAGTTTTGTTTGGCTGTTAACCCTTGCTTTTTTTTTATTTTTTATTCGTTTTATTGAACACACAAAGCCAATTATGATGACAATCATTGTACACATTCCATGACATAATGTACATCAGTAATTTCCGATAATTACATAAAAGTAACATGACTTTGCATAATAAAAGAACAATAAACACTTATGCTGTATCCACTTGTTTGCGTTTTTTTATCTAGACAAGAGATATTTGTATGTCTGAATAAAACCTTCTAGAGGTTGCACCCCTCATAGAATCTGTTGCTTCCACCTGTACCCATTTTTTTCCATCTTTCAAAGTTTTTACATCTATCCAGCTTGTTCTGCATTTAAAGCTTTGGTTAACCTTCGAGCAGAGTAAGCAGTACTGGAAGACGCACACAATGTCCCCCACACTTTTTGAAATTTGGGCGAGCAGCCTCTATTCTTATACACTATGTTCTCATATGGTATGACAGTGTTAACCAGTTGTTTCCATTGCATTAGGGTAGGTGCCCTATCACCCATCCATCTCATGGCTATTGCTTTGCGCGCTAAAAACAATGTCTCTCTCAAAAATATCCTAGTGTGATGAGAATATGCAGTTTCATCTAATATTCCAAAAATGCAAGTTTTCGGATGTAGTGGGAGTGTGTGGTCTATGAGATCTGAAAGCAAATTTATAACCTCACCCCAGAATGATTGTATAACTGGGCATGCCCAGACAAGGTGGCAGAAATCAGCTCCCTCTGACGTGCATCTGTGACATTCGGAGTGGGCACGTCTGCCTATCTTAAATAGTCTGGACGGAGTTAGGTAACTTTGGTGTATTATACACACTTGAATAAATTTATTATTTATGGCCGGTGACACTAGTGTGGGGGATTCTAGCACGTCCTCTATATCTTCATTGGATAAGTCAGGAATCAAAGCTTTCCATTTATCTAACGCTAGCATCGGGGTACCTTTCAGCTTGACATCTAAGAGGTGGGTATATAGTGCTGATATGAAGCCTCGTGGTCCTTGAGAGCGTATAATACCAATCATTGGAAAAGAGGACAAGAGGACTGGGGTGCTTCGATAATGCGTCTGTAGGGCGTGTCTCAATTGTAGGTATCTATAAAATGCATGTCTCGGCAACTCAAATTTACGGCTCATGGATTCAAAATCATTGAAAACATTATTACTATAGAGGTTTCCCAATGTGATGACCCCATGTTCCATCCAGAATGCCTTGTCTTGCAGTGTCATCAAATCAGGGAACATGGGGTTATCCCAAACCGGGGTTTCCAATAGATCCGCCTCCACATCATGTAGCCGCTTGCAGGCTGTCCATACCTGGACTGCCACTCTATGAATTGGTAATAATTTACGTGGGAACAGTTTCGGTTGTTCTAGAACCGGCCATAGGTTAGTAAGACCCAGGTATTCGGCGAGCTGTTTCTCCTGTCTACAGAGAGAACCTTCCGGATATAACCATGACTTGATATTCCTCAATTGCCCTGCAAGGTAGTACAAGTAAATGTCTGGTAAGGACATACCTCCTTCTTTTTTAAAACGGGTTAGGTTCACCATTGAAAACTTGGGTCTGTTTGCTCCCCAGATAAAGGGCGAAAGTAAGGAGTTAAGTTTCAGAAAAATTGCTTTTGGAACTAAATATGGAGCATGCTGTAGAATATACAGACACTTCGGTAATATGATCAATTTTATCAGATTTATTCTCCCCTACACTTTTCTTTACAATATGTTATAAGTGGCTGAATATTTAGGTCGTGATAGGACGTGACATCCTTTGTTATGTATATACCTAGATATTTATAACTGTTTACAATGGGTAGTTCCCCTCGGGCGACGGTATCATCCATCTGATATAGTGGGCACAGGGTCGATTTGGACCAGTTTATCCTTAGTCCAGAAAACTGGCTAAATTGTTCTATTATGGTAATCGCCCTAGGGAGCGTGGACTCCGTCTGTGACATGAAGAGCACCATGTCATCAGCGTATAGGCCTACTCTATCTTCTTGCTCCCCTACTTGGGTACCATGAAATTGTGAGTCTGCCCTGATTCGCATAGCCAATGGTTCTATAGCTAAGGCGAACAGTAATGGTGACAGAGGACACCCCTGCCTGGTACCACGTCCCAATCTAAACCTTTCTGAGAGCATCCCATTCACCAATATGTCCGCCCTTGGGTGTTTGTACAACATTTCCACCCACTGTATATATTTAGGGCCGAAACCAAATTTCTTAAGGATCTGGAATAAATAGGGCCATTCAACAGAGTCGAATGCCTTTGCTGTGTCTAAAGACGCTAAGGCCCATTCCTCTTGCCTCTGGAGCCCAATCTGGGTCACCACTTGCACCCTCCTAATATTATCACTGGTGGACCTGCCTGGCAAAAATCCGGATTGATCTGGATGCACCAAGGTGCAGGCTACTTTACCAAGACGTATGGCTAAAATCTTTGCTATAATCTTATAGTCTATGTTCAATAAGGATATCGGACGATATGATCCACACTCATCCGCGTCCTTTCCTGGTTTCAAGAGTACTACAATAGTTGCATCATATAATGACGGTGGGAAACATCCATTCTTAAATGCGTCTCCATACATACGTAGCAACAGCGGATTGATATGGGAAGCATATTTAATATAAACTTCCAGGGGAAGTCCATCAGGACCTGAAGCTTTCCCCCTAGCTAATTGTGTTATGGATTCCTGTAGCTCTAGGGCAGTTATAGGGGCTTCAAGACTCTCCACCGCCTCCTGCGACAAAGTAGGGAATTCCAGATCCTCGAGATATTGTATGACATCTTCTATCTCATAGTTAACCGTAGATTCATACAGATCTCTGTAGTACTCTTGAAATCTATTCGCTATAGTTTCCGGGTCAGAAAGTATCTGTCCATCTAGCGCCTTTACCCGCAGTACCGCAGGGGAAGTCTGGTTTTGTTTAACTATGTGGGCAAAAGCTTACTAGATTGATTGCCATTTCAAAGTACGTTTGTTTGGTAAAGAACATTTTCCTTTGAGCTTTTTCTTTAAGTAAGGTTAAATATTGCCTCCCTGTTGTCAGCCAAGACTCTCTATTTACATCACTGGGATCGGCTATATATGCTGCTTCTAATCTTGAACATTCTGCTGCTAATCCTTCCTCCTGTCTAGCTGCTGTTTTTTTAATATATGATATAGAGGATCGCAAGCAGCCTCTAAGATATGCCTTCATAGTTTCCCACAACAGCGTATTATTCGTTTCTTCTTCATGACCTTCCAGAAAAACCGCTAATTGATTGGGAATGCGATCAGACGGTCCGAACAGGGTCAACCAAAAAGGATTAATCCGTGTTGAGCGTCTGATCACACCCCCACCCAGTATCAGCTTTAGTTGCACTGGCGCATGATCGGATATACCTCTAGACCCGTATTCTATATTATACGTTAAAGAACACATGTGTAAGTTACCTAGGGCATAATCTATTCGCGATAGCGTATTGTGACTGGCTGAGTGACATGAATATTGCCTAACGCCAGGATACTTAAGACGCCACATATCTGACCAACCCACCTCCTCTAATAGTGCTGCAAGGGATGTTTTATTATGAAGCCGATTATCCACAGTCTCTACCTGATGGTGTCTATCCAGTTCCCTATCTAAAGTCATATTAAAGTCTCCAAGACTTACTATACGAGCTGATGGATAAGAGGCTGCGAAACTCACAGCCTGTTGTATCACCTGCATGGAGAAAGGTGGTGGGATATATACACCCAGAATTACATACAATGTACAATTAATATATGCCGCTACAAACACATATCTCCCCGCCGAATCTATCTGACACTGTTCCAGTTCCCATCTAAGAGATTTATGCACCATTAGTGACACTCCCCTGGACAGAGTCGTATAGCATGAATGTTGCGCCCATTGAACCCAAGGTTTTTGTATCCGCCTAGTATTCCCGGCTGTCAAGTGAGTCTCCTGAAGGCAGAGAATATGAGGATTGAAATTCCTGACAGCCGAGAATACCATGGTGCGTTTCCTTGCAGTTCCCAATCCCCTCACATTCCAAGACATTATACGAAGTTTTGACATCATGATTTGGCTCCAAGGACCTCATTTACCTCTCGTCTCTCCCCCTTCACTACATTATGATTGATACAGTACAGAACATATAACACTTGAACCTTCAGGCTTCTCCTGACATAAACTGTGAGTGCTCGCCTGGTGTAACTGAGGAGCATACACTGCACTCTCGGCACAAATACCACGTTTGTTAGGTGGTACTGTAGTACATGATCTCTGTCCATCGAGTTTAGAAGTCTTGCAAGCAGTGGTCTCGGTGGGGTCCCCGGTGGAAAGGGTTTGGCGGGTACGCAGTGTGCGCGTTCTATAATAAACGCTGCTGAGAATGTCGCCTCTGGAAAGGAGCTGCGTAGCCATGTAGTGACAAATTCGCATGGATTATTGCCCTCTGCTTTTTCGGGCATTCCGATTATCCGTAAGTTATTACAGCGTGTACGATTTTCATAATCGTCACATTTTTGTTGCCAGAAGCTGACCTTTTGCTCCAACTCCTGCACTTTCGTGGGTATCGGCTGCAAGCGATCTTCCACATCGGAGATCCTGTTCTCAGCCTCTTTTACGTGATCCCGAATAGCCTGCATGTCGTGACGGAGTAGGCCTATGTCCACCTTCACCTCCTCCAGCTTACCTACCATCGATGTGCGGCAGGTAGATATTGCGTGCAGTAACTGTTCAGTGACTTGCTTAAGGGATAGTTCGGCGGCCGTTTGTTCTGCTCCCACATGCGCAGGGTCTTCCGCTACCTCTTCTGTTGGTGAGGATCGTGAGCCCGCGCCATCTTGGTCTTCCACGCGGGCAAACTCTCGGAGTCATTCTGCAGCGGACTGCGCTTTGTTTCGGGACATGTTTATGTTGCGGGACTTTCCCGACCTCCTGCTGGTTCTGGAGGTAATTTTTGTGGCAGATAAGTGTCAGGATAAAGTAGAAGTTAGGGATTTGGGCTCGGAGCTCCTCTACATGCGTCCGCTCATATCAGCTTCCGGCCACGCCCCCAACCCTTGCTTTGTTACTGGGAAAAATGGATTAAAATGGAAAATTTGCAAAAGAATTAAAATTCTGAAATTTCATCTCCATTTGCCAATAACTCTTGTTGAACACCCAAAAGGTTAACGACGTTTGTAAAATCTGTTTTGAATACCTTGAGGGATGTTGTTTCTTGGATGGGGTCACTTTTATGGAGTTTCTACTCTAGGGGTGCATCAGGGGGGCTTCAAATGGGACATGGTGTAAAAAAAAACAGTCCAGCAAAAACCTGCCTTCCAAAAACCGTATGGCATTCCTTTCCTTCTGCGCCCTGCCGTGTGCTCGTACAGCGGTTTACAACCACATATGGGGTGTTTCTGTAAACTACAGAATCAGGGCCATAAATATTGAGTTTTGTTTGGCTGTTAATCCTTCCTTTGTAACCGGAAAAAAATTATTAAAATGGAAAATCTGTCAAAAACATGAAATTTTGAAATTGTATATCTATTTTCCATTAATTCTTGTGGAACACCTAAAGGGTTAACAAAGTTTGTAAAATCAGTTTTGAATACCTTGAGGGGTGTAGTTTCTTAGATGGGGTCACTTTTATGGAGTTTCTACTCTAGGGGTGCATCAGGGGGGCTTCAAATGGGATATGGTGTCAAAAAAAAACAGTCCAGCAAAACCTGCCTTCCAAAAACCGTATGGCATTCCTTTCCTTCTGCGCCCTGCCGTGTGCCCGTACAGCGGTTTACAACCACATATGGGGTGTTTCTGTAAATGACAGAATCAGGGCCATAAATATTGAGTTTGGTTTGGCTGTTAACCCTTGCTTTGTAACTGGAAAAAAATTATTAAAATGGAAAATCTGCCAAAAAAGAGAAATTTTGAAATTGTATATCTATTTTCCATTAATTCTTGTGGGACACCTAAAGGGTTAACAAAGTTTGTAAAATCAGTTTTGAATACCTTGAGGGGTGTAGTTTATAGAATGGGGTCATTTTTGGGTGGTTTCTATTATGTAAGCCTCGCAAAGTGACTTCAGACCTGAATTGGTCCCTAAAAATTGGGTTTTTGAAAATTTCAGAAAAATTTCAAGATTTGCTTCTAAACTTCTAAGCCTTGCAACATCCCCAAAAAATAAAATATCATTACCAAAATGATAGTAGACATATGGGGAATGTAAAGTAATAACTATTTTTGGAGGTATAACTATGTATTATAGAAGTAGAGAAATTGAAACTTAGAAATTTGCAATTTTTAAAATATTTTTGGTAATTTTGGTATTTTTTTATAAATAAAAATGATTTTTTTTAACTTCATTTTACCAGTGTTATGAAGTACAATATGTGACGAAAAAACAATCTCAGAATGGCCTGGATAAGTCAAAGCGTTTTAAAGTTATCAGCACTTAAAGTGACACTGGTCAGATTTGCAAAAAATGGCCTGGTCCTTAAGGTGAAATAGGGCTGAGTCCTTAAGGGGTTAAGGTAATGCTGGTGGTTTCAGAGGTGTTTTTTAGGTGACAGATTCCCTTTAAAGGGGTAGTTCACTTCTGGACAACTTCTGAGCAGACACCCCAATGTGGCCATAGCTGCGTAATGAACCATACTTATCTGCTCACCACCACTGGGTCCTGGCTACTCTCCTCCTCTCTCCTTTTCCACTGCGGCTGCGCGGTCAAATTTGTAGCGCAGTGGAAAAGGAGATAGGAGGAGAGTAAACGGGCGGGCAGAGGCACACGGAGGGCTGGGTTATGAGCCGTTGAGGAGGTGCTGCCTGGGGCTCGGACAATTGAGACGCCGCCCTAGGCACTTGAGAGGGCGCATTTACAGAATCTTAAAAGTTCATTTTTGGCTGAAAGAAAACTCCATTAGATACAACAAAGGTACCGTTTTTAAGTTCTGGGTGGCACATATAACGCTATTTGATCAGTCTAATATGCTCAAATGTGGTGACAGACTCCCTTTAAAGGGAACCTGTCATCAACTTTATGCTGACCTCACTGAGGATAGCATAAAGTAGTGACAGAAATGCTGATTGAGCTAAAAGTAAGTGGTTGCTGAGAACCAGCATTATAATCATTACAACACAGGCCTTGAAAAGAGTCAAATCTACATTAGAAGAGTCATGTTTATTCATAATCTCCTGCTCTCTCACCGATCTGCTGATGATTGGCATTCTCTCCTAGAGATAAAGGGAGAAAACTAGGTAGAAGTCAGGCATCAGCAGGTGAGCAAGAATTCATGAATAACCAGGACTCTTCTCAGGTGGCCGTGACTCTTTTCCAGGCCCGATCTGCAATCATTGTGATGTTGGCTCTCGGCAACCACTTACTTTTACCTTTTAAATTACAGACCGCTGAAATCAACTCACCTGTCTCTACTTTATGCTGTCGTTAGAATGGGCAGCACAAAGTTGATGACAGGATTCCTGTGAGGATATCTCAACTGTACTATAGACATTTATATTCGTATAAGCCTCCAAAAGTGTAAGTAGAAGCAGAGTTCCTTTATATAAAAAAAACTGCATCTTTTGATACAACTGAAACATAATAGTACATAGACAAAGGTAATTATCAGTGCGTTATACCCCAAAATTCAAGATGGATTTCAAGGTTTGCGATAGTCATCAGTGGGTCAAGAATTGACCAGCTTCGCCAAGAGCTGAAAAAAAAAAAAATTATACAATTTGCAAAACCAATGACATAAAAATATCATAAATATCTACGTAGATAAATACCCAAAAGATTAATCAGTACAGTTGGCGGAAATATCTGTAGGTGGCACCCATCTAGCGGAGTTTCTGAACTACTTGCAGCCTCCCCAAGGAAGATTGCCATTGTGTTATTTCTGCAGAGTAAAAAATCTTATTACATTAAAATGCAATTGCAATGCACTAAGTAATTCAGAATAGATGAAGAAAGGTATTGAATGAGAGCCCAGATTTGCATGACAGCTATTTCTAGACACTCATTAACATTCTTGGGAATAGCATACAGACATGCAGGAATGTGTGGCACCCACAGACAATGGATATATTGTAGATGTTTATTCATTTTGCAGAAATACACTAGCCAATATTTCCAAACTCGTATTAAAATCATTTCAAGTGTATCAGTTTCATTCCAGCACTGTATCCAATTAATGGGGATTCTGATAGATGTCAGAGTAGGCATTTACAAATTAGTAATTTTTACTGGTATATTTAGTAAAATGATAAAATTAAATGAAGATTTTTTTTTCCCCTACTTTCAACTTCAAGTTATAATTATTAAAGGGCAGGCCCAAGGTTTTTTAAGCTAGGGCCTATCCTCCGACACCATGTACCCCCGCTGATTAGCTTGGTCACTACTATGATGCTGCTCTCACTGTGTCTGTGCACGCCTAGTTGTTGGGGTCCTCTATAAATTCAATGTTCAGCAAACTGCATTGCTGCAGTTATGCTTCTTGTGGTTAAGCCTACTGATTACTGAGATTTCGGAGGGGGGGGGGGTTGGTTCAAGCAACAGGACAGGATAATCATTTTGATTCCAGGTATTTTACAAATCAAACACCAAGAAATATTTGTGAATATCTATAATTACATTTTATGCATAAATCAATATGTAATCTTTGTATAAGATTACAGACATAATTTACACTTAAAATGATGCCTTGACCTTAGTTACTGTAAAAATCTTCCCAACAATAGACCAGTTACTTGCATTTGTGATATTTTATGTTATGTATTAGTATTTTTTCATAGTTAACTTACAGGAAAGCAAAGCTTGCAAAAAATAATGTGCATGTAAGCAGCTCACTGGTGTTGTTCGCCCTGTAGCCAAGTTTCGGCTTCATTAGTGTTTCTTGCTATACAGCAACATTATCAGTTTCCCTGGTATTATGCAGTGAGATGCCAAAGATTTTCTATTACTGCGTCTGTAACTGTGCTTAAACAGAACTACAGTAGATACATCCAAGACAGATCAATGTGTGTGTGTATTTCCAGCACCATGGACAGAAGCAGCTATTTCTATTCAGATGTCGTTTCCCATACTAGCTAATTGCAGATAGTCCAGCGACACATACATTACCATATAATGTTTCTTTCAGCAAAACCCAGGAAAATGTTTGTCTTTGCTTTCAGAATATGTGAGGTATTTTAGCTTTATATACTGTATCTAACATAATACAAAGAATATTTGTAGCTAGTACACGCTACGTGTTCTTTATGCTGTAATATAAATAGGTCTTTCCGGGGAGCTACGTAATATATGATCTGAAAAATTCTGTCTCAAAGAGCTCATTTCTGGGACTGTATGTCAAAGAGATCTTTCTGTTTGGCATTCTGACAAGCAGTGAGTAAGCAAATAATCAGAGCAAAGGAAAAAGTCTTTCTGCTCTGCTTGTAATGTTTGTCCAAGTCTAACCCGGTTCCCTTCTCTATGTGAATAGCAATAAGGAATCCAAAGACTTAAATTCCATGCCAAAAAACACTCTACCATTAAGCAGGTCTTCCACCACTTAACTATTGATGGCCTACTCAATACAATATCAGATTGGTGGGGTCTGACTCAGTTGAGTGGGAGCAGTGCCGCAGTAACCAGGAAAGGTCAGGACTAGAGATGAGCAAAGAATTCAAAAATTCGATTCGGCTGCTTCGCAAAATTTTACCCAAAAATTGCTTTGTGACAAATTACTTAGTCATGATGCGCATTCTTTGTAAGTAGTGGGTGCAATGACACGGAAAGACTATTTCACAGAACCCCACCATCATTGTGCCCCTCAGATACCCCGTTCATAGCTGAATATGGCATCTGACAGAAATAACTGTGTAAAATTGAAAAAAATGTATTTATTAAATCATACTTATACCATGCATTTGCTCATGGCGGGCCGGCCGTCGCCATCTTGATTGAACACCTGGCGACATCATACGTCACCGCGCATGGGATTTGGTGTGAGATCTTCAATCAAGATGGCGGCGGCCGGCCTGTCGCAAGCAAATGAATGAGATATGTTTTGTTTTTTTTACATTGATTCTCTACCATGAAGCACAAGGAAATTTTAGCTTTGCTGCAATTTGAATTTTCCCTGAAATTCGAATCAAAGTTCAAGTGGACTTCGATTCACTCACCACTAGTCACTACTCTGAGTACAGAGCTGTGTAATTCTGGCACTTGCTTCTTGTGACACAGCTCATGAAAACTGCTGATGGACTGGTGTTCCGGGAATCGGGCCCTTGACAATGTGATATTAATGACCTGTCCTAAGGAGAGATCATCAGTAGTTACGTCCTGGAAAACCTATTGAAACCAAAGCAACTTGAATTCTGTGTCATATTCCTCATACCATTTCTGACCATTTTTTACAGTGTGGTAGGACGTGTTATCGAGCTGGAAGACTCTAGTGACATTAGGAGATACCATTGTAATGAAGTGGTAAACTTTGTCTGAACCAATGTTTAGGTACAGTAGGTAGTAGGTACGTGAAAATGTAAAATCCACATGAAGGCCAGGACCCAAGGTCAACATTGCTTCCCTTCTTCCTATAGTGGGGAAAATTGCCTCTACCTCACAGTTTTTTTTTTTTTGCCTTCCTCTGGATCAACTTGCAGAATGACAGGCCGAACTGGATGGACAAATGTCATTTTTTCGGCCTTATGTACTATGTTGCCATGTTACATCTTGGTGTTCTTTCCCAGGAAAGCTATACACACACATGGCCATCCACATAATGTAAAAGAAAACAAGATTTATCACACCAGGCAACTTCTTCCTTTAATCTGTGGTGCAGTTCCCTTGCTCATGTGCCAATTTTAGGAGCATGTGTCAGTGGACTGGAGCTACACAGTTTTACATGTAACATCTTTCTATCAAAGCTAGCATTAACTATTTCTGCCATTTGTGTTATAGCAGATCTTCTGTGCAAACAGATGGACTAGACTTCACTCCTCACATGTATCACTAACTCTGGGGCACCCATGACCCTATCGCCAGCTAACTAGTTTTCATTCCTTGGGCCACTTTAGGTAGGTACTATTCAACTGCCGCTTTACCCTGACCCAGTTGTTTAGACCCAGAAAGCAACAGGGCTTCTTCAGCAATGGAGCAGTGGGTTATTGAACAGCTCAGTATGTGCTGTAATGTAATTTTAATACATAGTCAACTCCTGTTTAAGGGAAACATCCCGCTTTTGTAAAACTGATGGCCTATAATTAGAATAAGTCAATTTTACCTGTCAGACCCCCCTCCCCCTCATCAGCTGTTTGAAGGGGCTGTATTGAGTGCTGCAGTTAAATAATTGTATCAGGCTGCATCCTTGTTCACACTCAGAGGGCCAGACTTTTTATAGGGTATTTTATAAGTATTATAGTGTTGCCACATTATTTTTTCTTGCTTAAAAATTACTAAAAATGCTTTATGTGATATTCTGAGACCCATAATATTTTCACAGTATTTTTCAGTCAATAGAGCTGTGTGAGGGCTTGTTTGCTCTGCAAGCTATAGATGTATTAGTGTGTGTGTTCTGCCACAGTCAGGTATTCAGAAGACTACTGCATAGTGGGTGGTGCACTGCATTGTGGGAGTGCAAGGCATCCTGGGTAAGAGAAGTTTTTAGTCTCCAGTCTCCAGGACATAGTACAGAGCTGTCCTATGCATGTCTCCTTCTCAAACTCCACCATCCTTGTAAAAGCATATCTGTTTTACCAATCAATCAATCAATCAATCAATCAATCGTATACAATCAATCAATCACATATGCACGACCTGTTGACCAACAAACAAGTTAGACTACAAAGAACAGTCCTCTTATTTGGAAGACAGGAATGGTTTATGCTAAATGTCAGACTGCAGACTATGTGAACATGTATGAAGACAGAACAGTAAGACAGATGCTTGTCACCAGCGATAGTGGATTTGACTATATGGAGCCGCCATCAGCCACACGGTCCTGCGTACAAGATTACAGTAGTTGCCATACAGTCACAAGAAGCGAGAGTGCAGTTCCCAGCAGACGCAGCATGATCCAGACCACGCTGAAGTCCGTTTCCACCTAGATTGAGTCCACACAAAGATATTAGGCAGCCAGCAAACAGGCAAACAATGTCCACTAGCCACGCATCATCATTCAGGACTAGGTCACAAGCAAGCTGATCTAGCAAGTCCTCAATTAAAGAAATAGCTAGGATAAACCTAATTAACAAGGTAAAAAATTATGAGAAAATTATGTACAAACAGAGGGAAGCTGAGGAGAAGTGGACTAAGATATGGGGCGGTTGGAGGATTTGACTACTTTGTATAATTGTTCCCTTTTTTTTTTTTTTTTGTGTTTTGACGCACCACAGGTATGGGGAGGGGGGTGGGGGGATAAGGGGAAAGGAAAATGAAGAAAAACAAACTCTTTTTTCTTGTACTGTAATCTGTTTTTATATCTCAAGCAATAAAGATAATTAAAAAAAAAAAAAAATAGCTGCTCTCGCCCGTGCAGAAGCTGAGGCTGAAAAGTAAGGTCTTCCTTTGATGCACAAGAGATGCAACTAAAGCTAAGGCAAGCAGATAGACAAGAAACAGAGAGAGCATGCCTGCAAGTGTCAATGGAAAAGGAGAGCGTATGCCTGCAAGCATCACTGAAAAAACTCGCCGCAGAGAAAGATGCAGCAACCACAGTAGATAAAGCAGAGTTTCTAGAAGCCATGGAGTTCCCCGAATCCAAGAAACACAGCCAAGTACTTGGGCCAGACCTAGATGAACAAGATCCAGCAAAGCACATCTCAGAATATGTCCATCAGCATCCCAAGACAGATGATGACTATGATACAGTATATCAGCCAGCTTATACAGAGTGGCAAAGATCCTACCTTGAACCGCAGTACCTCTAGCAGGACGATATGCGACAAAGCAATGTTGACTGCAACTATCGCCCCACAGAACAAAAGCTACAACCTTCGCTTCGACTTAAAGGGACAACCTTTGCATCAGAATTGTATTATACAGACTTTCCTCAACCAAAAACCCCTAAAAGCTATGGTGATACATCACACATGCAGCATAACAACAACACACCGGGTAGTATCGGCGCTAACAAGGCCACCATGGACTTTGCTAAGTTCTTTGCTAAACAGGAGCTGGTTAACAAAGGACTTATAAAGTTCACTGATCGCCCCGATAACTACAGCGCATGTCGAACCTCCTTCCAGAATTCCATAAGGGACTTAGCTCTTTCCTGTAGTAAGGAGTTAGATCTCTTGGTAAAGTGGCTTGGAAGCAAGACTGCTGAACACGCCAAAAGAATCAGAAACATTAGCATAAACTATCCGGGCAAAGGCCTAAAGATGGTGTGGGAAAGACTTGATGAGTGTTATGGGTCAATAGAAGCTATAGAAACGCTTTATATAAGAGAATTTATAATTTTCCCAGAATAGTGGGTAGGGGTTACCAAACACTCAGGCAACTCAGCGACTTGTTGATAGAGGTACAGGTTGCTCAGGCAGAAGGATATCTGCCAGGGCTAGCATTCCTGGACACCACCACAGGTGTCAATCCAATTGTCCAAAAACTCCCTTATAACCTACAGGAGAAGTGGATCATGCACGGTTCCCGTTATAAACAGGTTCATAATGTACCATGTTTGTAGACTTTGTTACTCAACAGGCAAGGATTAGAAATGATCCCACTTTTGGCTTTACATTGTCATGTCCCACTTCCCCTGGTGTCAAACCTTATAAAACACCACCAGTGGCAGTCCACAAAACTAATGTTTCCTCCACAGGTTCTTCTTACAGGCAGTTTAAGTCTTCTCAAGAAGAGAACAAACCCAAAGATCTTACCAAACAATGCCCCCTACACAAGAAACCACATCCTCTACTAAAATGCTGAGCCTTCAGGGAAAAGTCTTTAGAGGACCGCATAGAATTCCTCAAAGAAAACATCTGCTTCAGTTGCTGCACTACAACATCGCACTTAGTCAGGAACTGTAAGGTCAGTGTGATATGCACAAAATGTGGTAGCTCAGAACACAACACAGCTTTACACCCTGGACCACCCTCTCAGGTATCATCCCAAGCAGAAGAGCATGACGGAAAGTAGATAGACACTAACTTAGACACCCTGGTAGTCACTTCGTGGATCCCTCCTGTGAAGACCACACCTGCGATGGTGAGCAGGATCACTTAGGGTCTTCCACAGGAAAAGAGAAGACAACAGGGTCGCAATGTCCATAGAAGACAGGCTGTTCTTAGATATCATGGATCGAGGAATAGTAAAAGACAAGTCAAAAAGCTGGGTCGCACCTTTAACGTTTAAATCCCGAAGACAATGCTTACCTAACAAAAAAGAACAAGTCTACAGTCGATTTATCTCCCTCAAACACAAACTTCAGAGGACACCAGAGACGAGAGAACAACCATGGGGAAATGGCACTCACGCACCAAGACTCCGAGGAGTGTTGGTACTTACCCATATTTGGCGTGTAACATCCTAAAAAACCAGGGCAGATACGAGTAGTATTCAAATCGAGCACCAGGTGCGAAGGCGTTTCGCTAAACAATGTCTTACTGTCTGGTCCAGACCTCAACAACAGACTTCTAGAGATACTTTTCCGCTTCCGCAGAGATTCTGTAGCATTTATGGCCGATATACAACAGATGTTCCACTGCTTCCATGTCAAGAAAGAACACAGAAACTACTTGAGGTTCTTCTGGTACCGCAACAACGACCCCAATGAAGACATTGTTGAGTACCAAATGAGAGTGCACATCTTCAGAAACAGTCCTTCCCCTGCAGTTGCGATCTATGGTCTCAGACATTCAGCCTAAGAGGGTGAAGCAAAGTATGGGTCAGCTATCAGGTCCTTTGTGGAAAAAGATTTCTACGTGGACGACTGCTTGAAATCAACACCCACGAACAAGACTGCAATCAGTCTCCTAAAAGGGTTCAATAAATGCTTGCTCTATCTAATTTGAGGTTGCACAAAATCGCCTCCAACAGCCGTGAGTTAATGGAGGCCTTCTCACCCCAAGACCATTTAAGTAATCTAAAAGATTCGGATCTTAGCACCGTGTCCCTTCCCATGCAGCGGCGCCTCGGTTTGCTCTGGGATTTAAAGGCAGACACATTCACATTCCAAATCAGCAAAAAAAGAAAAGCCCTTCAAACGCAGCGGAGTCCTGTCCTCCATAAACAGCTTATATGTTCCTCTGGGATTCGTAGCGCCTATTACTATCCAAGGTAAAATTATGTTGAGAGACTTCACCACTAGAGATGGCCTTGCGGTTCGCCCGGCGGCGAATTTTGCGCGTTCCCAATTCGCCGAACATGCGAGCATACGGCGATGTCCGCCGGCGCCATATGCTTTTGCATTGCGATGAACTTTGACCCATGACACATCCATCAGGTGGGACAGGAAAACCAATTGAGATGTTTCAGCACATGGACACACCCCCACCCTATAAAAGAACCCGATGTGGAAGCCATTTTACCTTCTGTGTTTTGCCAGTGTAGGGAGAGGTTGCTTTGTGGAGCAGGGACAGACTGTTAGGGACACCAAACGCTAGCTAATAGGGTCACAAAAGTCCTTTTAAGGACTGGTATAGTGTGTGCTATCGATAAGTGTGATATACTGAGGGGTGTGATATACATATAATATACTTTTTAACATATAAAGTATATTATAGTGCATTTGTATTGTGCAGCAGTTGTGTGCGGTTCTGCTGCGATACCGCAGCTATATAGAGGGACAAACGCTATTGTAATAACTAATTGCAACGGGTGTGATATACTTTTTGCCCCCCAAAAAAGGGGTGTGATATACCTTCTTCCACAAAATACTGATTGAGGGCTGCGATATACCTGTTGCCCCAAATAAACAGGGTGGGGTGATATAACTGTTGTGGCAAAAAAAATTATAAATTGGGGTGTGATATACCTGCTTCCACAAAATACTGATTTAGGGGTTCAATATACCTGCTTCCACCAAATATTGATTGAGGGGTGCGATATACCTGCTTACACAAAATACTAATTAAGAAGTTTGATATATCTGCTTCCACCAAATATTGATTGAGGGCTGTGATATACCTGCTTCCACAAAATACTGATTAAGGGGTTCGATATATCTGCTTCCACTAAATACTGATTGAGGCCTGCGATATACCTGCTTCCACAAAATACTGATTAAGGGGTTTGAAATACCTGCTTCCACCAAATATTGATTGAAGCCTGCGATATACCTGCTTCCACAAAATACAGATTAAGGGGTTTGATATACCTGCTTCCACAAAATACTGATTAAGGGGTCTGATATATCTGCTTCCACAAAACACAGATTAAGGGGTTCTATATACCTGTTTCTACCAAATATTGATTGAGGCCTGCGATATACCTGCTTCCACAAAATACTGATTGAGGGCTGCGATATACCTGCTTACACAAAATACTGATTAAGGGATTCGATATACCTGTTTCTACCAAATATTGATTGAGGCCTGCGATATACCTGCTTCTACAAATACTGCTCTTCTCTAGGACTTAGGCATAGGATCATTTTGAAAATGACAGGCAGAGGAAGAGGCAGGCTATTCCGCAGGGGTAGTAGGGATCGGGCAGGTGCACCAGGCCGGAGCCTAAGTGGGAAGTTGGAGAAGGTCCGTGCGATTACTTCAAAGGGCGCACCAGAGTTGGTTGAGTGGCTCACTCACCCTTCCGCTTCTGCACCCTCCTCATCCTCTGTATCTGAACCCTTCTCACTCTCTGCTGTGTGCACCCCAAAGACACCACCATAGCCCCTCCACTTGAGTCAGAGGAATTATTTTCCCATCCATTCCCAGACCTTACCTATGTGCAGCCATTCTTGACATCGTATGAGGAAGAGGATGTAGCAACGGCCACTACCCAGCAGTCTGATGACAGTACCCAGATCAGCCCAAGGAGGGTGGTCCCCGCTGTTGCTGCCTACTCCGAGATCTCAAATGTCAGTGGTGGTGAAGGTGACGATGATGACGTGTCGATTGACGTCACGTGGGTGCCCACAAGAGAGGAAGAGGATGGGAATTCAGAGTGAGAGACGGAACAGCACAGAGGGAGGAGAAGGAGGAGAAGCAGGCAGAGCTCTCAGGGCACAGTAGGCAAAAAGCAGACTGCAAATGTATCTGGAGCGAGCCATCCAACATGCACTGTCACTTCTGGTGCTCCCAGGACGCCGGCACATGGCTCCGCAGTGTGGGCTTTTTTAACGTGTCAGCTGCTGAAAATATGCGTTGACAGAACAGGCTGCAGATGGCAACACTAAGTCGCTGTAAGCCCAACACTCACCTAGGGACGACAGCCTTAAGAAGGCACCTGGCCTCCCATTACTGAGCCCAGTGGGAGCAACGCCGTCAGAACCCACAAAGCCACACTCTCGGCACTCCACGTCCTGCCTCTTCTCCTTCTCCTCTCTCCTCCCATTTTTCCTCTACTCCACATTCCACCGTGCTGTCGTCGCGTTCATCTGGTAGAAGGCAGGCTTCCGTGGCCCAAATGTCCGAGCGTAAAAAGTTGATGATCCCAGGTAACCCTCTTGCCCAATGGCTGACCGCTGGCTTGTCAGAACTGCTAGCCCGCCAACTACTGCCATATAAACTGGTGGACTCGGAGGCCTTTAGAAAATTTGTGGCCTTTGGCACACGCAATGGAAGGTCCCCGGAAGGAAATATTTCTCTGAGAAGGGCATCCCAGAGCTATATGGCCACATTCAGTGGCAATTAAATATATATCTCTGGCACACAGTGTCGGTGCCAAGATAGATCTGACCACAGACACGTGGTCTAGCAAACACGGGCAGGGAAGGTACATAACTTTTGATGCCCACTGGGTGAACCGTCTGACGCCCGTCAAGCATGTAACCCATGGCACCCGTGTAGATTTGGTGTTACAGCCAAGGATTGCATGCAGGCCTGCTTCTTCTTCTTCTCCTCCTCCAACTATATCCTACGTCTCCTCCTCAGCTGACTCCTCCTTTTCCACTGCTACCGCCTCTTCCACTGCACCCCCAAGCTCTCCAGAACCCATTCGATGTCCCAGGTGAGACATTGCCATGCTGTGTTGCTGCTGTTGTGCCTGGAAACCAAGAGCCACACCGGTCCTGCGCTGCTTTCAGCTCTGCGGTCACAGGCCGATCAGTGGCTAACCCCGCTCAATTTGAGAGTTGGTAAAGTGGTGTGCGACAATGGTGCCAATCTGCTTAGCATGCTGAAACAGCACAAAATGACACACGTGCCGTGCATGGCACACAACCTGAACTTAGTTGTGCAGCGATTCGTTGCCAAATACCCCGGGGTCCAGGACATCTTGCGGCAGGCCAGGAAAATCTTTGGCCATTTAAGAAGATCTTACACGGCCATGTCTCGCCTTGCTGACGTTCAGCAGCGACACCACTTGTCCATCAGACGTCAGGTTTGTGACAGCCCGACGTGCTGGAACTCTATGCTTGATAGGCTGCTCCATCAGCAGAGTGTCGTTAAAAACTACCTGTACGAACTCTGCATCAGGACAGGTTATGCGGAGCTTGGTTTCTTTTCACCACGCCAGTGGCTGCTCATGCGCGACGCATCCAGACTTCTGCAGCCATTTGATGAGATCACCAAACTGGTCAGTCACAGCCAGGGCGCCATCGCACCTTACGCCTTCTTTCTGGAGCGTGCATTGCGTTGTGTCATTGAACAAGGCGTCGAGGAGCAGGAGCTGGAAGATGAGGAAGTCGCAATGCTAAATGAATTCCCAGGGGGGGCAACTCCATCTGAGACAAGTCAACAGGAGTCTGAAGAGGAGTTAGAGTAGGATTGTCGCTGGGGGGAGGAGGAGCAAGAAGAACAGGCTTTGAGGGGGACTTTAAACTTTTCTGGGATCCCTGGTGTTGTCCATGGCTGGGGAAAGGAGACCGAGGACGACATTCTCCTGGGTAAGAAGCAGGAGCCAGGGCGCTCCATCGCTTCCAATTTAGTGCAAATGGGGGCCTTCATGCTCCAGTGTTTTAAGAAGGACCCCCATATAAACATAAAGTGCAAGGACCAGTACTGGGTGGCAACGTACTTAGACCCCCGGTACAAACACAAAATGGCGGACAAGTTACCAGCATCACAGAGCGCTGGCAGAATGTTGCATTTACAGGCCTTGCTGAAGAGATTCTGCATTCTGCTGTTTCGGGCGCTGGCAGAGGAATTTCCACCCACAGAGAAACAGGTGCGGGTACCAATCCTACCACGCCTGCAAGAAGAGGGAGGTTTGAAGATGTGCTGGTCATTTCGGATATGAGATCATTCTTGCAGCCAACCCATCGACATCTGCCCTCCGAATCCAGCCTCAGGGAACGCCTAGACTGACAGGTGTCCGACTACATCGGGTTAAAGGACGCTCTGAGAAGCGAGGAACCCCTGGACTACTGGGTGTGCTGGCTTGACCTGTGGCCAGATGTCACGGCTGTAAGTGAGCAACTAGAGCATACACAGAAAATAGAGCCACTGACCGGACCCAAACTAGGGAGGATAAAGGGTGACCCCTGTCAGACCCTCAAAGCTTTCCCTATGCTGCTAAGCACATACCCGGATCCTAATGGTGGAACGAGGCATGCCCGCGTACCTAAGACTGATGACCACTGTAACCCCTACAATAGTGGAAGGGGCACGGCCACCGGTGCCCTGCTCAGTATATGGAGGGAACCGTGGTCGCCTCGGATCCGGTCAGAAAACAAACAGATACACTACAATGTCTGCACACTTAGCTGAAGGTGCTGCGGCAGCAGAGAAGACGGATCCAAAGACAGGTGGCAATATCCGGAGTACTTGCTGCAGCAGAACAAAGGTCCAGTGAAAAGATAGCATACAAGTGAAGATACTCAAGCAAGAGCTACAACTCAAATGAGAAATATAATCCACACTCTACAAAAGGAGGAGGGGTGATTTAAAGACAGAGAAATCAAACATAGGAGGAACAGCTGGAAGGAAGGAAACAGAAAGTAATGACCTCATCCCAGGGGCGGAGAAACAGAGCAGTGAGAACTCCTCCAAGCTCTGGTAGTGACATCATCACAGGGGTGGAGAAACAGAGCTGTGAGAACGTCTCAAAGCTCTGGTAGTGACAGTACCCCCCCCCCCCTCTACGGGTGGACTCCGGACACCCAGGACCCACCTTCTCAGGATGAGCCCTATGAAATGCCCTGATGAGGCGAGTGGCTTTAATGTCCGACACCGGAACCCACATCCTCTCCTCAGGACCATAACCCCTCCAATGAACGAGGTACTGAAGAGAACCGCGGACAATGCGAGAGTCCACAATTCTGGAAACCTCAAACTCCAGATTGCCATCAACCAAAATCGGAGGAGGAGGCAAAGAGGAGGGTACCGTGGGCTGGACATATGGTTTTAAGAGAGATTTGTGAAATACATTATGTATCTTCCAAACCCGTGGAAGATCAAGACGGAAGGCAACAGGATTGATGACTGACAAGATTTTATAAGGCCCAATAAACTTGGGACCCAATTTCCAGGAGGGAACCTTCAGTTTAATATTTCTTGTAGACAACTAGTGATGTCGCGAACATAAAATTTTCAGTTCGCGAACAGCGAACGCGAACTTCCGCAAATGTTCGCGAACTGGCGAACCGGGCGAACCGCCATAGACTTCAATAGACAGGCGAATTTTAAAACCCACAGGGACTCTTTCTGGCCACAATAGTGATGAGAAAGTTGTTTCAAGGGGTCTAACACCTGGACTGTGGCATGCCGGAGGGGGATCTATGGCAAAACTCCCATGGAAAATTACGTAGTGGACGCAGAGTCGGGTTTTAATCCATAAAGGGCATAAATCAACTAACATTCCTAAATTGTTTGGAATAACGTGCTTTAAAACATCCAGTGTGTGTATACGATCAGGTATGATGTTGTATCGATCAGGTAGTGTAAGGGTTACGCCCGCATCACAGACATTGACAGACCAAACTCCCCTTTTAATGCACCGCAAACAGTTCATTTGCACAACCGCAAACTCCCCATTTGCACAAGGTTGGATACCAAGCTAGCCACGTCCCGGTGATGTCATTGAAGGTTTCTTCCTCCACCCAGCCACGTACAACACCAAGGGTCCCCGAAAGGTCAATTGAATTGATTTTTCGAACGGGGAGATGGTTAAAAAAACGCTGGCTCCCTCCCCTTTGTTTTTATCCACGGTGACTGCGTCTGCGCCGTGCAATTTACTGTCACACCCGATATGAGTGGTATTTTCTGTAGTACTATTCTCATCAGTTTAATCCCTCTAACGTCCCCGACTCCCCAATCTGGGGGCCATTTATTAAACAGATTTTTCGGACGGGGAGATGGTTAAAAAAACGCTGGCTCCCTCCACTCTGTTTTAATCCACGGTGACTGCGTCTGCGCCGTGCAATTTACTGTCACACCCGATATGAGTGGTATTTTCTGTAGTACTATTCTCATCAGTTTAATCCCTCTAACGTCCCCAATCTGGGTGCCATTTATTGAATAGATTTTTCGAACGGGGAGATGGTTAAAAAAACGCTGGCTCCCTCCCCTTTGTTTTTATCCACGGTGACTGCGTCTGCGCCGTGCAATTTACTGTCACACCCGATATGAGTGGTATTTTCTGTAGTACTATTCTCATCAGTTTAATCCCTCTAACGTCCCCGACTCCCCAATCTGGGGGCCATTTATTAAACAGATTTTTCGGACGGGGAGATGGTTAAAAAAACGCTGGCTCCCTCCACTCTGTTTTAATCCACGGTGACTGCGTCTGCGCCGTGCAATTTACTGTCACACCCGATATGAGTGGTATTTTCTGTAGTACTATTCTCATCAGTTTAATCCCTCTAACGTCCCCAATCTGGGTGCCATTTATTGAATAGATTTTTCGAACGGGGAGATGGTTAAAAAAAACCTGGCTCCCTCCACTCTGTTTTAAACCACGGTGACTGCGTCTGCGCCGTGCAATTTACTGTCACACCCGATATGAGTGGTATTTTCTGTAGTACTATTCTCATCAGTTTAATCCCTCTAACGTCCCCAATCTGGGTGCCATTTATTGAATAGATTTTTCGAACGGGGAGATGGTTAAAAAAACGCTGGCTCCCTCCACTCTGTTTTAAACCACGGTGACTGCATCTGCGCCGTGCAATTTACTGTCACACCCGATATGAGTGGTATTTTCTGTAGTACTATTCTCATCAGTTTAATCCCTCTAACATCCCCAATCTGGGGGCCATTTATTAAATAGATTTTTTGAACGGGGAGATGGTTAAAAAAACGCTGGCTCCCTCCACCGATATGAGTGGTATTTTCTGTAGTATTATTCTCATCAGTTTAATCCCTGTTACGTCCCATATCAGGAATTGCCTTTTATGAAAAAAAATTTAGGCCGGGTACCTTCGACTGCCTTCACAGTGACAGACCAAACTCTCATACACTAAACTGAATTGATTTCAGGAACCGGGAGATGGAAAAAGCAGCTTGGTCGGTCCTCTTACTCCCAAATTGGGGCACTGCGCGTGCACAGAGCAATGTGCTGTGACACCCTATATGAGTGGTGTCTTAACTAGTACTATTGCTATCAGTTTAATCCCTGTTACGGACCCTATCCGGTCGAATTGATTAACCATTGTCGAATCCCCCATTGACATCCCCCTTATAAGCTGTGTAAAGCATATTTTTTAGTTTGGTTTTGAACTGCTGCATCCTTTCCGACTTTTGGTAATTTGGTAACATTTCTGCCACTTTCTGCTTATACCGGGGGTCTAGTAGCGTGGCCACCCGATCGCTTTTGGTCTGACCATAATGAAGCAACGGCCTTATCATCTGGGGTGTGGCAACATTGCCAACACACTTTTATAGAGGTGATGATGATTGCTTCATTGTGATACGCAAGCCCCTTCACCACAACAAGGTAACGATCACGAAGGGGAATTGACACTTGTATGTGCCTTTTTTTTTTGGTTTGTTTTTGCAGCCACAGTGCTGCACCATAGGACAGAAAAATTAGGCATGTACACATGCCTGAAAAATAATGGCACTGTTGCAGACGCTATTGTAGCAGCGGCCGGAAAAATTTATGTTTTCCAGGCAGAAAAGTGACTAAAACATTACGGCTTGAACCCTAGTTGGTGGTGGAGAATTCACGAAAGTCATCCGGTATGCAGACATTAAATACAGCAGCGTGGGGACCATTTTGAGGCCAAGGCATGTAATCAGGCCTTTTGTTAGTCAAACGTATCCCCCACTGTCAGTCCCTTCGGGATCCATGCCTCATTCATCTTTATGAAGGTGAGGTAATCAACACTTTTTTGACCGAGGCGACTTCTCTTGTCAGTGACAATGCCTCCTGCTGCACTGAAGCTCCTTTCTGACAGGACACTTGAAGCAGGGCAGGCCAGAAGTTCTATCGCAAACTGGGATAGCTCAGGCCACAGGTCAAGCCTGCACACCCAGTAGTGAAGGGGTTCATTGCTCCTCAGAGTGTCGATATCTGCTGTTAAGGCGAGGTAGTCTGCTACCTGTCGGTCGAGTCGTTCTCTAAGGCTGGATCCCGAAGGGCTGTGGCGATGAGTAGGACTGAAAAAGCTCCGCATGTCCTCCATCAACAACACATCTGTAAATCGTCCAGTCCTTGCCGCCGTGGTAGGAGGAGGATTACACTCACCTCTTCCCCTGTTAGATTCCCGTTGTGCTGTGACATCTCCCTTATAAGCTGTGTAAAGCATATTTTTTAGTTTGGTTTTGAACTGCTGCATCCTTTCCGACTTTCGGTAATTTGGTAACATTTCTGCCACTTTCTGCTTATACCGGGGGTCTAGTAGCGTGGTCACCCAGTACAGATCGTTCTCCTTTATCCTTTTTATACGTGGGTCCCTCAACAGACATGACAGCATGAAAGACCCCATTTGAACAAGGTTGGATGCAGAGCTTCTCATTTCCCGTTCCTCGTCCTCACTGATGTCATTGACGGTCTGTTCTTCCCCCCAGCCACGTACAACACCATGGGTCCCAGATAGGTGACAACAACGAGCACCCTGGGGTGCCTGCTGTGGTTGGTCTTCCTCCTCCTCAAAGCCGCCACATTCCTCCTCTGACTCCTCTTCCTCATACTCCTCTTCCAGCGTTGCTGCAGGTCCGGCAAGCGATGATGACAAGGCTGTTTCTGGTGGTGATGGTGACCACAACTCTTCCTCTTCCTCTTCACGCTCATCTACAGCCTGATCCAGAACTCTTCGCAGGGCACGCTCCAGGAAGAAAACAAATGGGATGAGGTCGCTGATGGTGCCTTCGGTGCGACTGACTAGGTTTGTCACCTCCTCAAAAGGACGCATAAGCCTACAGGCATTGCGCATGAGTGTCCAGTAACGTGGCAAAAAGATTCCCAGCTCCGCAGAGGCTGTCCTAGCACCCCGGTCATACAAATACTCGTTGACGGCTTTTTCTTGTTGGAGCAGGCGGTCGAACATTAGGAGTGTTGAATTCCAACGTGTCGGGCTGTCGCATATCAAGCGCCTCACTGGCATGTTGTTTCGCCGCTGAATATCGGAAAAGTGCGCCATGGCCGTGTAGGAACGCCTGAAATGGCCACACACCTTCCTGGCCTGCTTGAGGACGTCCTGTAAGCCTGGGTACTTAGACACAAAACGTTGTACGATGAGATTCAACACATGTGCCGTGCATGGCACATGTGACAACTTGCCCAAATTTAATGCCGCCAACAGATTGCTTCCATTGTCACACACCACTTTGCCGATCTCCAGTTGGTGCGGGGTCAGCCACTGATCCACCTGTGCGTTCAGGGCGGACAGGAGTGCTGGTCCTGTGTGGCTCTCTGCTTTCAGGCAAGTCAACCCCAAGATAGCGTTACACTGTCGTATCCGGGATGTGGAATAGCCCCTGGGGAGCTGGGGGGAATCAGTTGATGTGCAGCCAGACGCCGCAGCAGAAGAGGACTCAGCCGAGGAGGAAATTAAAGAGGATGGAGTAGGAGTAGAGGAGGTGGCAGTAGGTCTGCCTGCAAGTCGTGGTGGTGTCACCAACTCCGCTGCAGAGCCACGCATTCCATGCTTGTCAGCCGTCAGCAGGTTGACCCAATGCGCAGTATACGTGATATACCTGCCCTGACCGTGCTTTGCAGACCAGGTATCAGTGGTCAGATGGACCCTTGCCCCAACACTGTATGCCAGAGATGCCATGACTTCCTTTTCAATGACATGGTAGAGGTTTGGGATTGCCTTTTTTGAAAAAAAATTTCGTCCGGGTACCTTCCACTGTGGTGTCCCAATAGCGACAAATTTTTTGAAGGCCTCAGACTCTACCAGCTGGTATGGTAAAAGCTGGCGGGCTAAGAGTTCCGTCAAGCCAGCTGTCAGTCGCCGGGCAAGGGGGTGACTTTGTGACATTGGCTTCTTATGCTCAAACATGTCCTTGACAGACACCTGACTGTGGGCAGATGAGCAGGAACTGCTGAAGGTGAGAGATGGAGTGGCGGGTGGTTGAGAGGGGGCAGGGAGGACAGCAGTGGTTGACGTGGCTGAAGATGCAGGACCAGGAGGAGCATGGTGGCTTTGAGTTTGTGTGCTGCTTGTACTCATGTGTTGATCCCATAGGCGTTTGTGATGTGAGATCATGTGCCTTCGCAAAGCAGTTGTACCAAGGTGGGTGTTGGACTTCCCACGACTCAGTTTCTTTTGGCACAGGTTGCAAATGGCATTGCTTTTATCAGAGGCAGACACACAAAAAAAATGCCACACTGCTGAGATTTGCAATGACGGCATTCTAGTGGTGGCAACAGCATGCGTTGACTGGCGTGCTGTCTGGCTGACCCCAGGTGCCGATACATGCTGTCTGACTGTGCCACTAACTCCTTGCGACGACCTCCCCCTGCTTCCAACTCGTCTCCTCATTCTCTCTGTCTCCCCTTCAGAACTTTCCCCCTCTTCTTCTCTTCGAGCAGGCACCCACGTGGCATCCGTGGACACATCGTCATCATCAACCGCTTCACTTGTATCTGACACCTCAGCAAAGGAAGCAGCAGCGGGTACAACATCATCATCATCACACTGTACGTCCATGTGTGTAATCCTGCCTGACTGAGACATATCCCCGTAATCTACATCATCTGGCAATAATGGTTGCGCATCACTAATTGCATCCAACTGATGTGTAAATAACTCCTCTGACGGATCAAGTGAAGCGGCTGTGGTGGCTGTGGTGGTAGTGGCGACGGGCGGGTGCGTGGTAACTTGAGAGCAGGTGACCGAAGCTGAGTTGGAGGAGGATGGTGCGTCAAGGTTCTTAGCGGAAGCTGTTGAAGATTGGGTGTCCTGTCTAAGCCAGTCAACTACGTCCTCTGAATTTTTCGGGTTCAGGGTACGTGGCCTCTGAAAACTGGGCATTATTCCAGGGACAGTGGAAATCACAGCACCACGACCACGACGGCCCCTGCGGGGTGGCCTGCCTCTGCCTGTCATTTTTTTTTTAGATAAGTGGTACTACGCGTGCTAGGTACTGTGCCACCCGGTATGAGTGGTTGGCACTGGCAGTGGGCACACTACAGTCTGTGGAAGTGGGCCTGACACACACTGGCAGCAGGCAAGCAACTGAATTTATCCTACTGTCTAAAAATTAAATGCCTTATTTATCGGCAAGCTACTGTGCCACCCGGTATCAGTGGTTGGCACTGGCAGTGGGCACACTACAGTCAGTGGAAGAGGGCCTGACACACACTGGCAGCAGGCAAGCAACTGAAATTACACTAAAGTGTAAAAATTAAATGCCTTATTTATCGGCAAGCTACTGTGCCACCCGGTATGAATGGTTGGCACTGGCAGTGGGCACACTACAGTCAGTGGAAGAGGGCCTGACACACACTGGCAGCAGGCAAGCAACTGAATTTAGACTACTGTCTAAAAATTAAATGCCTTATTTATCGGCAAGCTACTGTGCCACCCGGTATCAGTGGTTGGCACTGGCAGTGGGCACACTACAGTCAGTGGAAGCGGGCCTGACACACACTGGCAGCAGGCAAGCAACTGAATTTAGACTACTGTCTAAAAATTAAATGCCTTATTTATCGGCAAGCTACTGTGCCACCCGGTATCAGTGGTTGGCACTGGCAGTGGGCACACTACAGTCAGTGGAAGCGGGCCTGACACACACTGGCAGCAGGCAAGCAACTGAAATTACACTAAAGTGTAAAAATTAAATGCCTTATTTATCGACAAGCTACTGTGCCACCCGGTATCAGTGGTTGGCACTGGCAGTGGGCACACTACAGTCAGTAGAAGCGGGCCTGACACACACTGGCAGCAGGCAAGCAACTGAAATTACACTAAAGTGTAAAAATTAAATGCCTTATTTATCGGCAAGCTACTGTGCCACCCGGTATGAGTGGTTGGCACTGGCAGTGGGCACACTACAGTCAGTGGAAGAGGGCCTGACACACACTGGCAGCAGGCAAGCAACTGAATTTAGACTACTGTCTAAAAATTAAATGCCTTATTTATCGGCAAGCTACTGTGCCACCCGGTATGAGTGGTTGGCACTGGCAGTGGGCACACTACAGTCAGTGGAAGAGGGCCTGACACACTGACTGGCAGCAGGCAAGCAACTGAATTTAGACTACTGTCTAAAAATTAAATGCCTTATTTATCGGCAAGCTACTGTGCCACCCGGTATCAGTGGTTGGCACTGGCAGTGGGCACACTACAGTCAGTGGAAGCGGGCCTGACACACACTGGCAGCAGGCAAGCAACTGAAATTACACTAAAGTGTAAAAATTAAATGCCTTATTTATCGGCAAGCTACTGTGCCACCCGGTATGAGTGGTTGGCACTGGCAGTGGGCACACTACAGTCAGTGGAAGAGGGCCTGACACACTGACTGGCAGCAGGCAAGCAACTGAATTTAGACTACTGTCTAAAAATTAAATGCCTTATTTATCGGCAAGCTACTGTGCCACCCGGTATCAGTGGTTGGCACTGGCAGTGGGCACACTACAGTCAGTGGAAGCGGGCCTGACACACACTGGCAGCAGGCAAGCAACTGAAATTACACTAAAGTGTAAAAATTAAATGCCTTATTTATCGGCAAGCTACTGTGCCACCCGGTATCAGTGGTTGGCACTGGCAGTGGGCACACTACAGTCAGTAGAAGCGGGCCTGACACACACTGGCAGCAGGCAAGCAACTGAAATTACACTAAAGTGTAAAAATTAAATGCCTTATTTATCGGCAAGCTACTGTGCCACCCGGTATGAGTGGTTGGCACTGGCAGTGGGCACACTACAGTCAGTGGAAGAGGGCCTGACACACACTGGCAGCAGGCAAGCAACTGAATTTAGACTACTGTCTAAAAATTAAATGCCTTATTTATCGGCAAGCTACTGTGCCACCCGGTATCAGTGGTTGGCACTGGCAGTGGGCACACTACAGTCAGTGGAAGCGGGCCTGACACACACTGGCAGCAGGCAAGCAACTGAATTTAGACTCCTGTCTAAAAATTAAATGCCTTATTTATCGGCAAGCTACTGTGCCACCCGGTATCAGTGGTTGGCACTGGCAGTGGGCACACTACAGTCAGTTGAAGTCGGCCTGACACACACTAGCAGCAGGCAAGCAGCTGAAATTACATTAAAGTGTAAAAATTAAATGCCTTTTTTAAGCAAAGTCCTGTGCCAGCCGGTATGAGTGGTGGGCACTGGCAGTGGGCACACTACAGTCAGTGGAAGTCAGCCTGACACACACTGGCAGGCAACTAACCTTAGATTAAAGTGTAAAAATTAAGTGCCTATTTTTTAAGCAAAGTCCTGTGCCACTCGGTATGACAGGGGTGGGCACTGGCAGTGGGCACACTACAGTCAGTTGAAGTCGGCCTGACACACACTAGCAGCAGGCAAGCAGCTGAAATTACACTAAAGTGTAAAAATTAAATGCCTTTTTTATGCAAAGTCCTGTGCCAGCCGGTATGAGTGGTGGGCACTGGCAGTGGGCACACTACAGTCAGTGGAAGTCAGCCTGACACACACTGGCAGGCAACTAACCTTAGATTAAAGTGTAAAAATTAAGTGCCTATTTTTTAAGCAAAGTCCTGTGCCACTCGGTATGACAGGGGTGGGCACTGGCAGTGGGCACACTACAGTCAGTTGAAGTCGGCCTGACACACACTAGCAGCAGGCAAGCAGCTGAAATTACATTAAAGTGTAAAAATTAAATGCCTTTTTTAAGCAAAGTCCTGTGCCAGCCGGTATGAGTGGTGGGCACTGGCAGTGGGCACACTACAGTCAGTGGAAGTCAGCCTGACACACACTGGCAGGCAACTAACCTTAGATTAAAGTGTAAAAATTAAGTGCCTATTTTTTAAGCAAAGTCCTGTGCCACTCGGTATGACAGGGGTGGGCACTGGCAGTGGGCACACTACAGTCAGTTGAAGTCGGCCTGACACACACTAGCAGCAGGCAAGCAGCTGAAATTACACTAAAGTGTAAAAATTAAATGCCTTTTTTATGCAAAGTCCTGTGCCAGCCGGTATGAGTGGTGGGCACTGGCAGTGGGCACACTACAGTCAGTGGAAGTCAGCCTGACACACACTGGCAGGCAACTAACCTTAGATTAAAGTGTAAAAATTAAGTGCCTATTTTTTAAGCAAAGTCCTGTGCCACTCGGTATGACAGGGGTGGGCACTGGCAGTGGGCACACTACAGTCAGTTGAAGTCGGCCTGACACACACTAGCAGCAGGCAAGCAGCTGAAATTACATTAAAGTGTAAAAATTAAATGCCTTTTTTAAGCAAAGTCCTGTGCCAGCCGGTATGAGTGGTGGGCACTGGCAGTGGGCACACTACAGTCAGTGGAAGTCAGCCTGACACACACTGGCAGGCAACTAACCTTAGATTAAAGTGTAAAAATTAAGTGCCTATTTTTTAAGCAAAGTCCTGTGCCACTCGGTATGACAGGGGTGGGCACTGGCAGTGGGCACACTACAGTCAGTTGAAGTCGGCCTGACACACACTGGCAGGCAACTAACCTTAGATTAAAGTGTAAAAATGAAGTGCCTTTTTTTTAAGCAAAGTCCTGTGCCACACGGGATGACAGGGGTGGGCACTGGCAGTGGGCACACTACAGTCAGTTGAAGTCGGCCTGACACACACTAGCAGCAGGCAAGCAGCTGAAATTACACTAAAGTGTAAAAATTAAATGCCTTTTTTATGCAAAGTCCTGTGCCAGCCGGTATGAGTGGTGGGCACTGGCAGTGGGCACACTACAGTCAGTGGAAGTCAGCCTGACACACACTGGCAGGCAACTAACCTTAGATTAAAGTGTAAAAATTAAGTGCCTATTTTTTAAGCAAAGTCCTGTGCCACTCGGTATGACAGGGGTGGGCACTGGCAGTGGGCACACTACAGTCAGTTGAAGTCGGCCTGACACACACTAGCAGCAGGCAAGCAGCTGAAATTACATTAAAGTGTAAAAATTAAATGCCTTTTTTAAGCAAAGTCCTGTGCCAGCCGGTATGAGTGGTGGGCACTGGCAGTGGGCACACTACAGTCAGTGGAAGTCAGCCTGACACACACTGGCAGGCAACTAACCTTAGATTAAAGTGTAAAAATTAAGTGCCTATTTTTTAAGCAAAGTCCTGTGCCACTCGGGATGACAGGGGTGGGCACTGGCAGTGGGCACACTACAGTCAGTTGAAGTCGGCCTGACACACACTGGCAGGCAACTAACCTTAGATTAAAGTGTAAAAATGAAGTGCCTTTTTTTTAAGCAAAGTCCTGTGCCACACGGGATGACAGGGGTGGGCACTGGCAGTGGGCACACTACAGTCAGTTGAAGTCGGCCTGACACACACTAGCAGCAGGCAAGCAGCTGAAATTACACTAAAGTGTAAAAATTAAATGCCTTTTTTATGCAAAGTCCTGTGCCAGCCGGTATGAGTGGTGGGCACTGGCAGTGGGCACACTACAGTCAGTGGAAGTCAGCCTGACACACACTGGCAGGCAACTAACCTTAGATTAAAGTGTAAAAATTAAGTGCCTTTTTTTAAGCAAAGTCCTGTGCCACACGGAATGACAGGGGTGAGCACTGGCAGTGGGCACACTACAGTCTGTGGGCCTGCAGCTCCTCACACACAGGCAGGCCAGGCAACTGCAATATGTATATAAAGGAAAAAAAAAAAGCAGACTAATGTTGCAGCCCTAAAAAGGGCTTTTTGGGGTGCTGTCAGGACGCTGTCCTTACAGCAGAGATCAGATGAGTCTTTCAGGACTGGAGTGGACACTGAATTCACTAGCCTAGCTATCGATTTCCCAATTAAATCAGCAGCAGTTACAGTCTCCCTCCTCTCACTAAGACTGCAGCTTCAGAATGAATCTAAAATGGATGCTGTGCAGGAGGTGGGAGGGTCTGGGAGGGAGGGTATGCTGCTGATTGGCTGGAATGTGTCTGCTGACTGTGAGGTACAGGGTCAAAGTTTGCTCAATGATGATGTATAGGGGGCGGACCGAACATCGCATGTGTTCGCCCGGCAGAGGCGAACGCGAACAAGCTATGTTCGCCGGGAACTGTTCGCCGTCGGATAGTTCGGGCCATCTCTATACACGTGTAGGAAAAGGATGGAGTGGCTGCTGGGCCTGATCTGAGAGAGCAATCTTCACTAGCCACAAGAGTGGGGTTTGCACGGAAAAAGAGGGTCGCAGAAAAGTTGCTGGGAGCTTCAAAAATTTGCTATGGGGCCCAGTAATTTCTAGAAGTTATAACCCCCACAGCCCTGTGTCAAAACTTCATTGTTGGACCCTGAGGCAGAGAGCGGCGGTATGGCAGCAGCGGGGAATTCATGAGGTGAGTACTGTTTTATTATTTTCAAAAGGCACTATTTGAAGTATTTTTTCAGCTGGAAAACTACTTTAAGGTATTTCTTTTATAACCTAGTTATTATTCGTGATTGGAATAAATATGCTAATCCGTATTTTATTCCTAACTCATAAGTGACGATATATATACCTGTTTAGAATGCATACTAAGAATACACTGTATAATTTATGCACTGTCATGTCTTATAGCAGAATATTAATAAATAGTCTGCTCTGAACAGATGCCTGTAATGCAGAATGATTCTTCACTGTCTAGTCATAAATCAGCAGTTTTACATAGACCAAGTAGCCTATTGGTCAACGTTCATGGCATAACAATGTAGCAATGAAATGGTGGATGTAAATCAATGGCTTAAAGGTAATGCAAGCATCCATGCATATACGTTTGCAGTGGAATCTTTTGAATAAGACTGCCCACGGCAGCCGTGTTCATGGTCAGGAGCACACTACAACCTGTGAAGAAGACTTCACTAAACATGGTTGTCAGTGCTTTATAAATGAAGACATTGGTACTAATCTCCTCACACATGTATTAGTAAGTTACAGTACTGTTTCTAGCACATTTGGGAAACACTTATATAGTGTTGTGAACCCTTAAAAAAATTTACCCTTTGGGCCCTCCCGAGAATTTTGACTGCCCAGCCTTCATCTACAGAGAACATTACTTTGAAGTTTTTGCTAGTGAGTAGCTCCTGTATACTCATACAGTATGCACATTATACTTGATAATTCCATTCTATTACCATAACAGTTTTTAGTGATTCTGCTATATAGAAAATGGCTAACCACTTGTGATCTTGGGGTGTATACAGTACATTGTGATCTGGAAATATACACTGAAGCTAAACTTCCTGGTTATTTCTGTTATTGGTAAAAATTAGTATTGAGCGAATCGAACTTCAATCAGAATTTCAGTAAAAATTAGATTCGCAACGAGTCCAAATTTCTTTGCATTTCATGGTAACATCAGTTTTTTCCTAAAATGGCGTCTGTGGCAGGCGCAGCACTATGAAGTGCCTTTTGTGCTGTGGCATTAGAAGAATTTTGATATCTCAGATTTTAAGTCTAACCAGACTGTCTGTTACTCTTTAATTCCTCTAGTGCTATTCTATGGAAACAGTAGGTTTAAAGAGCACAACAAATGCTTGAAATAATTTCTTTATTAACTTCAACTTTTCTTCATATATAACTGCCTCCGCAGCAGATAGTCCATGTACATAACACGTGTTAAAAAGATATCACAAGATGGCGGTATGCATTAGATGGTGGTTTAACTGTTCAATCTTGTCATTCAACATAAAATGGTGGGTATATTTCTCTCTTGAGTATCTGTACTCTCACTTTAAGTTATTTAAGCACTTTATGATCTCTCTGAGAGGTGTATCTGAGGGCTAATTAATAGTTCACTTGCTGAATTTGGTCGCAATTTGCAATTGCAGTTAGCAGTAACTATTTGCAGATTGGTTGAGTATGATCTGGTATGATTGTATTGAAATCTGGAATTTGAATGGTTGCAATTGTGAACTTTGTAGTTTACAATTGAATTTGTAGTTTGAATTGTGAACTTTGTAGTTTTGCCATTAGTGGAACTATACGTAAACACATATATAACTAGTTCAGTATACAGTTCTAATCACTATATTAACAGTAGGAAAATATATAACTGTTTTAAATACCTATTTTGGCCTCTCTGCTTCCATAAAACACAGCTCTTAGTGAAGTGAATGTCTGTTCAGCTTCTCTCCTCTGGTGAAATGATTCTAGCAGCTCCTGCTAGATGAATTTCCCACACAGGCAGTGTGTGAGGCTGGCTGTGATTGGTCAAAACTACTGCTGTGTGTGAGGCTGGCTGGCTATGATTTGACGCATGCCCAGCAACAACAGTTTAACTCCATGCTTTATAGTCAATGGGGACGGAGCGGCAGTTCGGCGGCACAGCGAAATAGCGGCAGAACGGATCCTACAGGGTGAACAGCCTTTCGGATCCGTCCTGCCACAAGTGTAAAAGTAGCCTTAACAGGGTTGAAAGTATATTTTAAGTCTCATGAAGTGAGAGTTTGGTATATTGTAGTGAATCATATAATGTGTTCATAAGAGACAATAATTAAAAACAAGTATAATAATAAAATTCGTATGGAAGTGCATACACATCAATCTTGGTACCAAACATGGGTCCAATTCGTGGCTATTTATGGATAAAAAAACAAAGGTAAAGGACTTACTTTACACCAATACTTGAACCTCCCCCGCCGAGGTCGTTGAAAGTAGTAAATGTAGCTTCTCTGGTCCCCAAAGGATGACATCGAGGGCTCCTGGATGAAGTAGAAGTCCATGATGAACACTGCAGCAGAATAATCCAGTCAAAAAAGTATCCAAATGAAAAAGTCAGTGTCAGCTAACCACAGCAAAACTAATGGCAAAAAAGACACTTTGAGCTGCTTGCAGGAACTATGCAAATATTCGAATTGTATGTAGGTACCACTGAATTTGATGGAGAGCAGAGTTTTTTGTGGAATCCATATGTCCTTCCACTAGGGCAGTGATGGCGAACCTTTTAGAGACTGAGTGCCCAAACTGCAACCGAAAACCCACTTATTTATCTCAAAGTGCCAACACGGCAATTTACCCTGAATACTACAGTCCAATATAGTATATCTTCCATGTACTTTTTCAGTTAGCTATTATAGCCTGCCTACATTTAATGTACTGCCTGTGCTGTTCATAGCGCGCCCTGCTCTTTTACCATTCTAGCCAGGCCGAGATTTCAATAAGTATCCAGAACGTCGAATTCATTATTCATTCAGGATGCATCAGGATGTCTTCCATGACCGCTGCAAGCTGCGGTTTTGTGTCCGGTCATAAAAATTGAAAAAAAACGATCCGACACTGAAAACAATGTAAGTCAATGGTGACGGATCTAGTTTTTTAGGAGACTTTAAATATATGTTGTGACGGATCAGTTTTTTTCCGTTTTGATTTCACACAATCGCATCCTAACGGAACAGTTCAATCGCAGTATTGAGATCCTATGCCGGATCTAAATACCGGAATTACGAACGTAACTGTAAAAGTAGCCTAAGCATAAGGGCTCGTTCAGATGAATGTGTGAAGCCTGTTGCCGTATTGCGGACCACATTTGCGGATCTCCAATACACGGGCACCTTTCCATGGCCATTCCACGTCACGGTTGCGGACCCATTAATTTTAATGGGTCCGCAAATCCGGAGATGCGGAACGGTGCTGAATGGAAGAACGGAACACTACGGAGTGCTTTCTGGGGTTCCGTTCCGTGCTTTCGCACCCCAAAAAGCTAGCACTTGATCTTTTTGCGGAACGGAAGGATCGTGGACCCATTCAAGTGAATGGGTCTTCGATCCCCATGTGCCCCACGGATGGTGCAATTTGCGATCCACAGCACAGGCACAAGCTTCAAATTCTAGCTGAAATGGAGGTGGCAGGTTTTCACATCATTTGAAAGTGTATATTCACCTGAAGGGTACAGTTTTAGGACAAATGGTTAGCACGGTGACTATGGCCCCTTTCACACGGTTGAGAATTCTGCTCGGGTGCAATGCATGAGGTGAACGCATTGCACCCACACTGAGTCAGAACCCATTCACTTCTATGGGGCTGTGCAGATGAGCGGTGATTTTCACGCATCACTTGTGCGTTATGTGAAAATCGTAGCATGTTCTATATTATGCGTTTTTCATGCAAAGCAGGCCCCATAGAAATGAATGGCGCTGTGTGAAAATCGCATAGCATCCGCAAGCAAGTGCGGATGCAATGCGATTTTCACGCATGGTTGCTAGGAAATGATGTTAGTAAATGATGTTAGTATTATTTTCCCTTATAACATGGTTATAAAGGAAAATAATAGCATTCTTAATACAGAATGCTTACTAAAATATCGATTGAGGGGTTAAAAAATAAATAAAAAAATAACTCCCCTCATCCACTTATTCGCGCAGCCGGCATCGTCTTCTTTCTTCTTCTTTCAGGACCTGCAAAAGGACCTTTGACGTAATCGCGCTCACCACGTGGTGAGCGTGGTGACATCAGCGCAGGTCCTGATGACTGAAGATAGAAGATCCTTTTGCAGGTCCTGAAAGGAGAAGAAAGAAGACGATGCCGGCTGTGCGATCAAGTGGATGAGGTGAGTTAATTTTTTAAAGTTTTTAACCATTCAATCGACATTTTACTAAGTATTCTGTATTCAGAATGCTATTATTTTCCATTATAACCATGTTATAAGGGCAAATAATAAAATCTACAGAACACCGATCCCAAGCCCGAACTTCTGTGAAAAAGTCCGGGTTCGGGTCTGGGTACCACATTTAGTTTTTTACCATGCACGTGCAAAACGCATTGCACACCCGATAAAAACTGAACAAAGCTACTGCAGTCAAAAATGAAAAGTCAAAAAGATCAAAAACATTGCGTGCGCACTCGCGCGGGTTTCCTGCAATGCACACGCGACAAATCCGGTGTGCCCATGTGAAAGAAGCCTATGTCTGCTGACCATGTTTTGGTGCCTATTACAACAAATTATGCATTCAACTCAGGTACTGCCATGTTCAATAAAAAGAAACTAAACGAGGTGACACATGTACGGTGCTGTGCCGGGTCACATCAGATTAGATTTGTCGCACTGAGTGCAATGAGAACTGGCACAACCAGATGCAAAGCAAACAATACATCATCTTACATCTCATACATGTTTGTTTTGTGTAGCTAAAAATGACAGTAGGTTATGAAATAGCTCAGCTGCCCTGAGGATATGTATAATCAGATACAAGTCATGCTGCTTTTCATGCAGGTAAGAGAAAATCTCTGCTTTCCACTATGTTTCGCGCAACTACTATGGGCTCATGCACACGACAGTATTTTGCGTTCAGTATACTGGCTGTTTTTTGAGTTCAGTATGCGGTACATATACTGAACCATTCATTTCAAGTGTCTCCGTGTGCATTCCGTTTCAGTATTTCCGTATTTCCGTACAGTGAAAAGATAGAACATGTCCTATTCTTGTCCGCAAATCACGGTGCTTGGCTCTATTCAAGTCAATGGGTCCGCCAAAAACACGGAACACATACGGAAATGCATCCGTATGTCTTCCGTATCTGTTCCGTTTTTGCGGAACCATCTATTGAAAATGTAATGCCCAGCCCAATTTTTTCTATGTAATTACTGTATATTGCATACGGAAAAACTGAACGGAAAAATGGAAAGGAAGCGGAAATACAGCGGAAACATAAAACGAAGCAACAGATCTGTAAAAAAAACGGACCGTAAAACACTGAAAAAGCCATACGGTCGTGTGCATGGGCCCTATGTAAGAAACCAAGATGAGGTTCTAGGGTTTATGAAAGAATATTGTAACTAGAGGTGAACGAACCACTCAAAAGTCGATTTGGGTTAAGGTCCGAGTTGATTCTACCAAAATAAAAAATAATCTTTTTTTTTCTTTCGCAGGTCACTTTTTATTTTTATTTTTTTATTAAAGGGGTTTTCTGAGATTTAGATATTGATGACCTATCCTCGAGATAGGTCATCAATATCAGATTGGCGGGGGTCTGACTCCCGACGCCCCTGCTGATTAGCTGTTTGACGAGAACGAGTGCTGCATTCTCTTCATTGTTTACCTGCTCACCGTCAACAATGTAGCAGCGAGCAGGTGTAATTACAGCGGCTCCGTCCTGACCCCACCGATCGGCTGTTTGAGGAAGCTGTGGCACTCCGATGATCGCCTATTCCTAGGCCAGTCACCTCATGTTCATTGGTCACGTTCAAGTCCCATTCAAGTGAATTTGGCAGAGCTGTAATACTAAGCACAGTCGCTATCCAGTGGAGGCAGCAGTGCTCACCAGAGCCTTTGTTTGCCCCCTCATGTTCTCTTTTTCTCCGCTTTCTGTAGTATCCCACTGATGATATCATAACTCAATGGGCAATTTTATATATTGTTGGTTCTTCAATCTCTTTTTCATTTTCTTCCTTCTCTTATCTCCTTGCATACCCTGGTGGCAACAATGTTTGATTAGATGTAGAAAACTGTGGCTGGGGAACCCCTGGACAGGTGCTTAGATTTGAATGGACATTTGCACAATAGATGTTCCCAAAACAAGCAATATGGTGCACAGATTGAGCATGGTGGTGCACACACAGATGCCACTGTGGAGAGATGATGCACACAGTGATGTCATAGTAAAAAGATCATGTACAAACTAATGTCAGAGCCCAGTGAAAGTGCATATAGTGATGTCATAGAATCGTGATGCCTTAAAGGGGTTTTCTGATAATTTATGATCCTCAGGATAGTTCATCAGTATCTGATTGGTGGGGTCAGCTGTTTGAGATGGCAGCTTCGCTCTCAGTAGTGCTGTGGCCTTCTCCAGCTTTTCCTAGGCCATTTGATGACATGTTCATCGGTCACATGGCCTAGGAACAACTCAGCCCCTTTGAAGACAATAGGGCTGAACTGCAATACCGAGCACAACCACAGTATAATGTATGGCGCTGTGCTTGGTGAACACGGAGAAGGCGGCGGTGCTCACAGGAGCACCGGTGCCTTTTCAAACAGGAAAACCCTTTTAAGAGAAATAATATACACACATTATTATATAATATATAATGTACAGGAATGCTTCACATCTTTACATCACAGGACAGAGATGCTGCTCAATATGATGTTACAGTATAGGGTGCACTGTAACATCACTAAAATGAAGTGGGCTAAATGGGAGGAAATGCTCAAAAACCCCAAACACTGTAGTGTGTTTATACCAGTGCACCTGGTAGCCTGTGTCACATGGCCTGTTATAGGGGGGGCTTGCAGCGCTATCTCTTCTCCCACTCCATGAGGGATCTTACTATGGAGGTATGTGGGAGCTTGGCTGTAAGTTAGATCTTAGGACCATTCAGACAGTGTTCACACACCATAGGTGGTCTAGTGGTAGGACCCATGCCACGCTGAGATACCTTGACTGTGGTGCAAAAGGGCTCCGATGTGTTCCTAACTGGAATACATTGGCTAAAGTCTCAGTTCTTATCATCAGCCTGAGGGATTAGCCAGTGTTGTCGGTTGCATATCATGGTGGTGCACCTTTTGCAGTGATTTATACACTATAACGTCACTGAAATAAATCACATAATGGTGTTACATGGCAGAGATTATGTACACAATATTGTTAATGGATTAAATTATATCATAAAGCACAGAAAACCAACATAAACATATCACAGGACTTAAATCATGCATACAGTGATGATACAATGCAAGGATAATGTCCCAGTATAGGAAGAATGTAGACATACGTATACAGCACATATATTATGTACATGGAGAGATGATAACACAAGACTTATGCAAGTATTGATGCGACAGTGCAGGGATATTATACAATCAGGACTTTTTTTCAGGCCATTTTGCCATACATATCACTATTAGAGATGAGCGAATCGAAGTTGACGAAGTGGAGTTCGATCCAAATTTCTGAAAAAATTTGCACCGAATATGAATTTCTTCACGCTTCGTGGTAACGAATAAAAATTTTCCTAAAATGGCTGCTGCACATGTTAGGACATGGAGCAAAGAACTCTGGGAATGAGGGATCACCCACAATGCAATGCATGCAGCCAATCAGCAGCCAGCCCTTGTGATGTCACAGCCCTATAAATAGCCTCAGCCATCTTGGATTCTGCCATTTTCCAGTGTGCGTAGTGCAGTGAGAGACAACAGCAGACGCTAGAGACTTCATTGTGCTGAAAAAACTATTTACAAGTTCAGGGAAAGATTAGTCAAGCTGTAGGGAAAGGAGGCATCATCTACACTATAAAAGGAGAACAAGGTGCAACAAGGTGTACAGCCTGGGTAATAGGAGCAATTCTATTACACCTTGCTGCACTAATTGGGAATCCAAATTGCAGTTATACTGCTGCTTTTAGGTTGTTTGCACTATATGATACATCAGTAATTCCAGCAAACCTTGCTTGTAATTTAGATACAAGTGTTGTGTGATACAGCCATTTATGGGGTGTATTAATAAGAAATATACGTACGTCCTATTAGCCGTTATGCGTTGATTTTACATTGTTCTACTTTTTTTTGGAATTGTGTATTAAGAGGGAAAAAAAAGGAAAAAATATGTCATAATTGCCATTTAGCAGTGAAGTTACATTGTACTACAGCCATTTATTTACTGGGTGTATTAATAGGAAAAAAAAGAAAAAAATATATGTTGTAATTGCCGTTCTGCGGTGAAGTTACATTGTACTAAAGACATTTATGAGGTGTATTAAAGGGAAATAAACCTAATTCCTATTATCTGTTCTGCGGTTCCCAGAGATGCTTAGCACTTGTTGGCCCTTTTGCCTTCACTCTGCGGTCCAGCTCACCCCAAAACATCTCGATTGGGTTCAGGTCCGGTGACTGTGGAGGCCAGGTCATCTGGCGCAGCACCCCATCACTCTCCTTCATGGTCAAATAGCCCTTACTTTCAACGTTTTCCCAATTTTTTGGCTGACTGACTGTCCTTCATTTCTTAAAGTAATGAACGCCACTCGTTTTTCTTTACTTAGCTGATTTTTTCTTGCCATAATACAAATTCTGACAGTCTATTCAGTAGGACTATCAGCTGTGTATCCACCTGACTTCTACTCAACGCAACTGATGGTCCCAACCCCATTTATAAGGCAAGAAATCCTACTTATTAAACCTGACAGGGCACACCTGTGAAGTGAAAACCATTTCAGGGGACTACCTCTTGAAGCTCATCAAGAGAATGCCAAGAGTGTGCAAAGCAGTAATCCAAGCAAAAAGTGGCTACTTTGAAGAACCTAGAATATGACATATTTTCAGTTGTTTCACACTTGTTTGTTATGTATATAATTCCACATGTGTTAATTCATAGTTTTGATGCCTTCAGTGTGAATCTACAATTTTCATAGTCATGAAAATAAAGAAAACTCTTTGAATGAGAAGGTGTGTCCAAACTTTTGGTCTGTACTGTATATATACATGGTGGGCCATTTATATGGATACACCTTAATAAAATGGGAATAGTTGGTGATATTAACTTCCTGTTTGTGACACATTAGTATATGTGAGGGGGGGAAACTTTTCAAGATGGGTGGTGACCATGGCGGCCATTTTGAAGTTGGCCATTTTGAATCCAACTTTTGTTTTTTTGTTTTTTCAATAGGAAGAGGGTCATGTGACACATCAAACTTATTGGGAATTTCACAAGAAAAACAATGGTGTGCTTGCTTTTAATGTAACTTTATTCTTTCAGGAGTTATTTACAAGTTTCTGATCACTTATAAATGTGTTCAATGTGCTGCCCATTGTGTTGGATTGTCAATGCAACCCTCTTCTCCCACTCTTCACACACTGATAGCAACACCGCAGGAGAAATGCTAGCACAGGCTTCCAGTATCCATAGTTTCAGGTGCTGCACATCTCGTATCTTCACAGCATAGACAATTGCCTTCAGATGACGCCAAAGATAAAAGTCTAAGGGGGTCAGATCGGGAGACCTTGGGGGCCATTCAACTGGCCCACGACGACCAATCCACTTTCCAGGAAACTGTTCATCTAGGAATGCTCGGACCTGACACCCATAATGTGGTGGTGCACCATCTTGCTGGAAAAACTCAGGGAACGTGCCAGCTTCAGTGCATAAAGAGGGAAATACATCATCATGTAGCAATTTTGCATATCCAGTGGCCTTGAGGTTTCCATTGATGAAGAATGGCCCCACTATCTTTGTACCCCATATACCACACCATACCATAAATGTTTTTGTTCCAACAGTCTTGGAGGGATCTATCCAATGTGGGTTAGTGTCAGACCAATAGCGGTGGTTTTGTTTGTTAACTTCACCATTCACATAAAAGTTTGCCTCATCACTGAACAAAATCTTCTGCGTAAACTGAGGGTCCTGTTCCAATTTTTGTTTTGCCCATTCTGCAAATTCAGTGCGCCGATCTGGGTCATCCTCGTTGAGATGCTGCAGTAGCTGGAGTTTGTAAGGGTGCCATTTGTGAGTAGCTAATATCCGCCGAAGGAATGTTCGACTAATGCCACTCTCCAGTGACATGCGGCGAATGCTACTCTGTGGGCTCTTGCTGAATGAAGCTAGGACAGCCACTGATGTTTCTTCATTAGAGACAGATTTCATGCGTCCACATTTTGGCAAATCCAACACTGAACCAGTTTCACGAAACTTTGCTAACTGCAGCATGGGAGATGGGTGGTCTCGTAGGGTGTCTTGCATTGAAATCTGCTGCAATGACCCGGTTACTGCGTTCACCAGACATCAACACAATTTCTATCCGCTCCTCACGTGTTAACCTCGGTGACATGTCAATTGCTGTAAACAAAGAGAAACTTGTAAATAACTCATGAAAGAATAAAGTTACGTTAAAACCAAGCACACCATTGTTTTTCGTGTGAAATTCCCAATAAGTTTGTGTCACATGACCCTCTTCCTATTGAAAAAACAAAAGTTGGATTCAAAATGTCTGACTTCAAAATGGCCGCCATGGTCAACACCCATCTTGAAAAGTTTCCCCCCTCACATACACTAATGTGCCACAAACAGAAAGTCAATATCCCCAACCATTCCCATTTTATTAAGGTGTATCCATATAAATGGCCCACCCTGTGTGTGTGTGTATATGTGTATGTATGTATGTATGTATGTATATATATATATATATATATATATATATATTTATATTTATATTTATATTTATGGGCAGGGCTGAATGCGTCTTGGACGTGGGTAAGGCATGCTGAACCTGAACTATGGCCGGGAGCCACGGGTGTGGGTAAGCCTGGAGAGGGCAAAAAGACAAGTACACTATGTTGTCTAAACCGGTTTATTCATATACTTCCAACTCGCATGACCTATAACGCCAATGACTGAAAAGCCTGGGATATTTCCCTGTGTGGATTTGGAATGTATCTATTGAAACAAGATGATCTCCAGCGCCCCATGGAACGAATTACATGAGCAGGGACTTGGTGTTTCGACGCTGACGAAGCCGCCCCGATGCGGAACGAGTGACCCGAGATGACTCCTGGGTCCTACCCAAGGCCTGCTGCCAGAGAACGGATATGGGACGTGAATTGGTTTGAAGAGAGGGGTTTGTCTTTGAAGGGCAGGAGAGGACTGTTAGGAGGCGCTGTCTGTAACAGGGATAATAATTTGTTGAGGATCCGAACTGGACACCAGTTATTTTGGGTAGGGAAATATTTAATCTCCGTGGGTGGCCCTGCTTAGTTTGTTTTGGTCAGTGGAAGGCTGAGTACGAAATAGTCATTATGCCACGACAGCTGTTCTTTGCGGAGACAGCCATGTCCCGGAGAGCTGCCAGTGAATTCTCCTGGCCGGAGGAAGCCGTAAAAACTTAAAAACATGGCTGCTTGTATTACCGTGCTGGTCAAGGGCCCAAAAGGACAGCCATCTAGGGCAGAAGACAAATCCCTGAACAGCTTGCATTTTTTTGTATTCCCCTGAGGGCCGCCTTGATTGCCTGGTTTGAAAAAATAGAAGATCGACCCGGACTACTGAGCATGAAGTGATGTTGGAGGCCTGCTAGGTATAATTTGATGGTATTATAAGGGAGTTTAAGTTGGGAATAACAGAAAGCTATGAACACCAGCAAGTATGATGTTTCGTCACGGCCGCCCTGAGGGTAAAGGAGTCTAAAACTATCAAACGCTTTCAACCCGGCTCTGTAATTCCTGGCCGTATTTGGGGCTAATGATTGACTTATGAGGTGTTTTGCTGTCGAAATCAAAGACTCTAGCCCATCACTAGAGTGTTGTATGTCGGGATTGAGGCTCCCGTGGGGTCCGCGTCGGCATCTCCTGAAAGAAAACCGAAAAATTAAATCTAGACAGTGCATCTGCTGCTACATTTCTTTGGCCCTGAATATGTTCCCCTGAAAAACGGAAATTAAAAGAAAGGGATAACCATACTAGTCTGCGTAGCAGTGACATGATTTTTGGGGATTTAGCTCTTTGTTTGTCAAGGATGTCGACTAATGCCTGGCTATCCGTGACAAAAAGGACAGAGGAATTGGCCCACTGTTTACCCCAGACTTGGGCAGCTGCTACTATGGGATAAAGCTCTATGAGGGGGGGATGATTTTAAAGCTTCTATGTCTGAGCTTAGTTCTGGGGGCCACTTATCCGCCAACCAGTGGTTATCGAAAATAGCAGCAAACCCGGCTGACCCTGCTGTGTCCGAAAAAATGATGGGTGAGAGTGAGGTTCGGGGGGGAATAAATAAAGAAATGCCGTTCCAGTTTGATAAAAAAGACTTCCACATGGACAGATCTGCTCTGGCATGACTATCTAAAGAAATGGTGCTGTCCTGATCCTGAGCTTCGGGAAGAAGCTGCAGCAACCTTGACATAAACGATTTGCCTTGCGGCATGACCCTGGTCGCAAAATTGAGCATCCCCAGAAGAGACTGGAGTTCCGTTTTGGTGATGAAGTTTACGAGCACGGCCCTGTCCATGGCTGATCGGATCTTAGTTAACTTCTCTGTAGGAAGCCTGGCTCTGAAACATAACGAACAAATGTGCAGGGCCCGACACACGTTGAAGGCACAACTTCCCAAATTAAAATTATTACATAATTGGCTTTTGCCGAGGTATACTATGGGCCTCCCTAGTTTGTCAACTGAACTAGAATTTCCTTGAGAACCAGAGGGACCGGGCCACGCCCCTTGCGGCGTGTCAGAGTTGGAGTTCGGGCACCATTCTGTGGAGTGAAATATAGATTGGCAATTCGAGCTGGTGGGAGCCCTGAGACCCGCAAAGTGCTGGCAAAATAGCTCCGTGTCCATCTCCACCAAATTAGTGACAAACTGAAATTGAGAAAGTGCTGCTGCTGCTTTGGCGGAAAAGGATCGGTGGTAATCGTAAAAGGCCGATCCACCATATTTCTGACCCAGGTCAGTGACCCGATAAAGATATCTGTTAAATTCTTCCCTTCTGTCTGGCTGGGCTGAACAGACCACATCTCTATATACGCTGAAGGCTAGCACGAATTCTGGAATGGTCAACTTCCTATTAAGACGTGCGTCTTTAGCTTTCATGACTATCGACACGTCCCCACAGTTAATCACACGGTTTTCTGGAACATCATGGGACGCAATAAGGATGGAAGCTAAATTTATATCCCTCCCTGCCACGATATCCTTTTTGAGACTCTCTGGCAGAAAGTGGGATGGGGCAATTTGGGGGGTCGGTATGTGAATACCTGGGAGAGAATGTGGGGAGGGCAGAGATGATGCGGGAGCCTGGCTTTGACCGGATGTTGACAGCTGAACTTCCAGAACTTCAACTCTGGACTGGATGTCCGAGACAGAACTGACTAAACCACTAATGGAGGATTGGATTTGGGTCAGTGAAAGCTGTATTGATGACAGGGAAGTTTGTTCCCCAGAGGGCCCGGCCTCAGACATCAGAAGTCTATAAAGTTCTGCTTTTCTGGCAGATGCTGAATACCGGATCCCTTTTTTGTTCAGCTCGGCAATTAATTTTGGGATGGTCCAGCTCCGGAGGGACCTGTTGTTGACCCGGCCTGAAACTGATGAGCCTAAGGTAGAGATATTATCTTCTATGTCAGACACCTGAGACATCGTGGATCCGCCTTTGACTGAGCCAGACTTTGATGAATGACTTGATCTGGATTGCCGCGAACAGAAAAAAACAACAATAAGAGCTAAATAAGGTATATACAGACTGGGATATGCAAGGATAGAACCTCCCAGTGCTATTTCCCTCGTTGCGTATGACTTACCTTGCGGGGCTTTAGCCTACATTGAGAATGATAGTGGCCGGAGACACTTCTAGGAATCTGAGGGAAAACATTTAAGTAAACTGAATAACGTAGCCGTGAGAAAAGGATGGGGACCGTGAGACCCCTTGATCGTCCGGAAGGCTCCTAAAAGCCGAGCCTGGACAGACTAGAACGGGGTGTGGCAAACCCAATATGACATATGACGTGGATACAGCAGTGGCTAACTTGGAGGTCCTGTTGTCACTCAACATTTAGCTCATCCTAGGGGTAACCCGGACAGGACAAATGGTGTGACATGTTATCAGTGGTAGCTGAACCTGGACAACCTATGTGACGTACTACATTAAACATGGCCTGGACGATCCAGGTGACATACTACTTAAAAACGTGGCCTGGACGATCCAGGTGACATACAACATTAGACTTGGCCTGGATGATCCAGGTGACATACTACATTAAACATGGCCTGGACGATCCAGGTGACATACTACATTAAACATGGCCTGGACGATCCAGGTGACATACTACATTGAACATGGCCTGGACGATCCAGGTGACATACTACATTAAACATGGCCTGGACGATCCAAGTAACATACTACTTAAAAACGTGGCCTGGACGATCCAGGTGACCTATAACATTAGACTTGGCCTGGACGATCCAGGTGAAATACCATATTGAACATAGCCTGGACGATCCAGGTGACATACAACATTGAACCCGGCCTGGACGATCCAGACGACGCACATTAGACTCGGCCTGGACAATCCAGGTAACATACTACGTAAAACTCGGCCCTGTATGATCCAGGGGACATATAAAAAACTCTGCCTGGACGATCCAGGTGACGTATTACATTGGCTCGTTTGAAAAACTAACTGCGTGTCATTGACGAATCCTCCCAGCCAGTGAGTCTACCACGTGCAATCTTGGACCTTTGGCACTTGCTGGCAGTGTGAAGCCTAAGCATGAGACAATCCTGGCCTACATGGACTGATTAAATCAACTGGCCATGTGCTGTTTTTTTTTTGTTTTTTTTTGGGGTGAGTGTGGAGTGGCATGTGGGGCATTCTGGCCACCTGTAGGGAGGGGGGGACCCAGTGCTTGGGATCTTGCTGGTGACAGAACTCCTCCAAGTCCTCATCTATCTGAACCAAAAAGCAAGCGACGCAGCCTGTGAGGTTCCATATGAGTGAGTGTCCACAGACTTGCAACGACACAGCACAAGTAAAACATCGCCACATATGATATTAATAACCCATCCTCTGGATGTCTGCCAGATCGCGATGCGAGCAACAGACAAAACGCATCATGGTGAGGCAGAACAGTCATACAGCCACCCGCTTCAGTCGAACCACGATACCTCATTCGACTGAAGTGCGGTCTCTAGGTGCGGCTCCGGAGGGAACGGTGGACATGTGTTGGAGGGAAACACGATCGGTGCTCTACTGGAAGTGCCTGAGGGAGGCGGGCGGAAGTGGGAGCGTTCCACCTTGGACCGCATGACATTCGTGAGGGGACTGCTGCTGCCGGCCGTGAATATGCGGGAGCACCGTGCTCCAGGAACTTACTTGAGAACGAAAACTTCTCTCAGGAATGTGGCACTGTGCAGAGAATCGTACTGAAGAGAAAAACAGACGTGAAGCTTGCTGGGCAGCTAGATGTGGCTCCTCCTATGAACGTAAGTTAAACACACCACCTGAGGGAAGGAATTGGCAGGTATATATAGGGAGCTAACGCCCTGCTCACAAATACAGGCTGAAATCAGCCTTAATACACATATATATATATATATAATTAGTAATGTGTACAGTTGTATGGGCTGGATTTATTTGGGGTGGAAGGCAGGTTGGTAGTGGGAGTCTTCCAGTCCACACCCCTAATCCATTACAGGTTCCCTGGCCCCATGGTTAATCAAGGTGGGATAAATCAACCCTCTGTGTAGGAGTTTGGTAAGGGAGAGGACTTGGAAATGGAAACCTGCAGAGGCTCTGTGTAGTCTTAACCAGGAGGGCTGAGAGGCCACGAGGCAGTGTGAAAGCCTGAGTTTTGGGGGACCCAGCGACGCCTGTGGAAAGAGGTTTGCACGGTCAGAGTCGGGAGAACTTCTAGACCACATCCCCCCCAAAGGTACTAGTGTGGTCACAGCCAGAAGGCTGCTGGACCATATGGCTGAGAAAAGCCAGATCATACCCTGTGTGTGAACTGCGCTCTGTAGGTGAGGTAGAGACTACCTATGTATTAGGTAGTGCCTTGACGGGCAGGTGTTTATTTTGGGATGTTTGTTTGTGTTGGTGCTGAAGTGCAAAAATAAAGCACCATTTGGACTTGAATCCCGTTATCTGAGGAGGAATCTGTCATCGCCGACCCCTGTGTGTGTATATATATACACTGCTCAAAAAAATAAAGGGAACACTTAAACAACACAATGTAACTCCAAGTCAATCACACTTCTGTGAAATCAAACTGTCCACTTAGGAAGCAACACTGAGTGACAATCAATTTCACATGCTGTTGTGCAAATGGGATAGACAACATGTGGAAATTATAGGCAATTAGCAAGACACCCCTAATAAAGGAGTGGTTCTGCAGGTGGTGACAACAGACCACTTCTCAGTTCCTATGCTTCCTGGCTGATGTTTTGGTCACTTTTGAATGCTGGCGGTGCTTTCACTCTAGTGGTAGCATGAGACGGAGTCTACAACCCACACAAGTGGCTCAGGTAGTGCAGCTTATCCAGGATGGCACATCAATGCGAGCTGTGGCAAAAAGGTTTGCTGTGTCTGTCAGCGTAGTGTCCAGAGCATGGAGGCGCTACCAGGAGACAGGCTAGTACATCAGGAGACGTGGGGGAGGCCGTAGGAGAGCAACAACCCAGCAGCAGAACCGCTACCTCCGCCTTTGTTCAAGGAGGAACAGGAGGAGCACTGCCAGAGCCCTGCAAAATGACCTCCAGCAGGCCACAAATGTGCATGTGTCTGCTCAAACGGTAAGAAACAGACTCCATGAGGGTGATATGAGGGCCCGACGTCCACAGATGGGGGTTGTGCTTACAGCCCAACACCGTGCAGGACGTTTGGCATTTGCCAGAGAACACCAAGATTGGCAAATTCGCCACTGGCGCCCTGTGCTCTTCACAGATGAAAGCAGGTTCACACTGAGCACATGTGACAGACGTGACAGAGTCTGGAGACGCCGTGGAGAACGTTCTGCTGCCTGCAACATCCTCCAGCATGACCGGTTTAGCATTGGGTCAGAAATAATGTGGGGTGGCATTTCTTTGGAGGGCCGCACAGCCCTCCATGTGCTCGCCAGAGGTAGCCTGACTGCCATTAGGTACCGAGATGAGATCCTCAGACCCCTTGTGAGACCATATGCTGGTGCGGTTGGCCCTGGGTCCCTCCTAATGCAAGACAATGCTAGACCTCATGTGGCTGGAGTGTGTCAGCAGTTCCTGCAAGACGAATGTATTGATGCTATGGACTGGCCCGCCCGTTCCCCAGACCTGAATCCAATTGAGCACATCTGGGACATCATGTCTCGCTTTATCCACCAACATCACGTTGCACCACAGACTGTCCAGGAGTTGGCAGATGCTTTAGTCCAGGTCTGGGAGGAGATCCCTCAGGAGACCGTCCGCCACCTCATCAGGAGCATGCACAGGCGTTGTAGGGAGGTCATACAGGCACGTGGAGGCCACACACACTACTGAGCCTCATTTTGACTTGTTTTAAGGACATTACATCAAAGTTGGATCAGCCTGTAGTGTGTTTTTCCACTTTAATTTTGAGTGTGACTCCAAATCCAGACCTCCATGGGTTAAAATTTTGATTTCCATTTTTCTATTTTTGTGTGATTTTGTTGTCAGCACATTCAACTATGTAAAGAACAAAGTATTTCAGAAGAATATTTAATTAATTCAGATCTAGGATGTGTTATTTTTGTGTTCCCTTTATTTTTTTGAGCAGTGTGTGTGTGTATATGTATTAAGGCTGATTTCAGCCTGTATTTGTGGGCAGGGCGTTTGCTCCCTATATATACCTACGAATTAGAGTTGAGCGAACACCTGGATGTTCGGGTTCGAGAAGTTCGGCCGAACTTCCCGGAAATGTTCGGCTTCGAGATCCGAACCCGACCCGAACTTCGGCCCGAACCCGAACCCCATTGAAGTCAATGGGGACCCGAACTTTTGGGCACTAAAAAGGCTGTAAAACAGCCCAGGAAAGAGCTAGAGGGCTGAAAAAGGCAGCAACATGTAGGTAAATCCCCTGCAAACAAATGTGGATAGGGAAATGAATTAAAATAAAAATAAAAAAAATAAAAATTAACCAATATCAATTGGACAGAGGTCCCATAGCAGAGAATCTGGCTTCACGTCAGCAGAGAATCAGTCTCTTCATGCCATAGCAAAGAATCTGGCTTCATGTCAGCAGAGAATCAGTCTCTTCATGCCATAGCAGAGAATCTGGCTTCATGTCAGCGCAGAATCAGTCTTCATGTCATAGCAGAGAATCAGGCTTCACGTCACCCACCACTGGAACAGGCCACTGTCACATATTTAGGCCCCGACACCCAGACAGAGGAGAGAGGTCCCGTAACAGAGAATCTGGCCTTATGTCAGCGCAGAATCAGTCTTCATGTCATAGCAGAGAATCAGGCTTCACGTCACCCACCACTGGAACAGGCCACTGTCACATATTTAGGCCCAGGCACTCAGGCAGAGGAGAGAGGTCCCGTAACAGAGAATCTGGCTTCATGTCAGCACAGAATCAGTCTTCATGTCATCGCAGAGAATCAGGCTTTACGTCACCCACCACTGGAACAGGCCACTGTCACATATTTAGGCACAGGCACCCAGGCAGAGGAGAGAGGTCCCGTAACAGAGAATCTGGCCTTATGTCAGCACAGAATCTGTCTTCATGTCATAGCAGAGAATCAGGCTTCACGTCACCCACCACTGGAACAGGCCACTGTCACACATTTAGGCCCAGGCACCCAGACAGAGGAGAGGTTCATTCAACTTTATATTTACTTTATATTTACCAATATAATGGTAAAATGAAAATAAAAATAGTATTGAATGAGGAAGTGCCCTGGAGTAGAATAATATATTGTTAAGGGGAGGTAGTTAATATCTAATCTGCACAAGGGATGGACAGGTCCTGTGGGATCCATGCCTGGTTCATTTTTATGAACGTCAGCTTGTCCACATTGGCTGTAGACAGGCGGCTGCATTTGTCTGTAATGACGCCCCCTGCCGTGCTGAATACACGTTCAGACAAAACGCTGGCCGCCGGGCAGGCCAGCACCTCCAAGACATAAAAGGCTAGCTCTGGCCACGTGGACAATTTGGAGACCCAGAAGTTGAATGGGGCCGAACCATCAGTCAGTACGTGGAGGGGTGTGCACAGGTACTGTTCCACCATGTTAGTGAAATGTTGCCTCCTGCTAACACGTTCCGTATCAGGTGGTGGTGCAGTTAGCTGTGGCGTGGTGACAAAACTTTTCCACATCTCTGCCATGCTAACCCTGCCTTCAGAGGAGCTGGCCGTGACACAGCTGCGTTGGCGACCTCTTGCTCCTCCTCTGCCTTCGCCTTGGGCTTCCACTGGTTCCCCTGTGACATTTGGGAATGCTCTCAGTAGCGCGTCTACCAACGTGCGCTTGTACTCGCTCATCTTCCTATCATGCTCCAGTGTAGGAAGTAAGGTGGGCACATTGTCTTTGTACCGGGGATCCAGCAGGGTGGCAACCCAGTAGTCCGCACACGTTAAAATGTGGGCAACTCTGCTGTCATTGCGCAGGCACTGCAGCATGTAGTCGCTCATGTGTGCCAGGCTGCCCAGAGGTAAGGACAAGCTGTCCTCTGTGGGAGGCGTATAGTCATCGTCCTGTGTTTCCCCCCAGCCATGCACCAGTGATGGGCCCGAGCTGCTTTGGGTGCCACCCCGCTGTGAACATGCTTCATCCTCATCCTCCTCCACCTCCTCCTCATCCTCGTCCTCCTCGTCCTCCAGTAGTGGGCCCTGTCTGGCCACATTTGTACCTGGCCTCTGCTGTTGCAAAAAACCTCCCTCTGAGTCACTTCGAAGAGACTGGCCTGAAAGTGCTAAAAATGACCCCTCTTCCTCCTCTTCCTCCTGGGCCACCTCCTCTTCCATCATCGCCCTAAGTGTTTTCTCAAGGAGACATAGAAGTGGTATTGTAACGCTGATAACGGCGTCATCGCCACTGGCCATGTTGGTGGAGTACTGGAAACAACGCAACAGGGCACACAGGTCTCGCATGGAGGCCCAGTCATTGGTGGTGAAGTGTGTCTGATCCGCAGTGCGACTGACCAGTGCGTGCTGCAGCTGAAACTCCACTATGGCCTGCTGCTGGTCGCACAGTCTGTCCAGCATATGCAAGGTGGAGTTCCACCTGGTGGGTACGTCGCATATGAGGCGGTGAGCGGGAAGGCCGAAGTTACGCTGTAGCACAGACAGGCGAGCAGCGGCAGGGTGTGAACGCTGGAAGCGTTCACACACTTTATGCAGCAGCTCTGACATGTCGGGGTAGTTGCGAATGAACTTCTGCACCACCAAATTCAGCACATGCGCCAGGCAAGGGATGTGCGTCAAACCGGCTAGTCCCAGAGCTGCAACGAGATTTCGCCCATTATCGCACACAACCAGGCCGGGCTTGAGGCTCACCGGCAGCAACCACTCGTCGGTCTGTTGTTCTATACCGCCCCACAACTCCTGTGCGGTGTGGGGCCTGTCCCCCAAACATATGAGTTTTAGAACGGCCTGCTGACGTTTACCCCAAACTGTGCTGAAGTTGGTTGTGAAGGTGTGTGGCTGACTGGATGAGCAGGTGGAAGAAGAGGAGGAGGAAGCTGAGTAGGAGGAGGAGGAGACAGGAGGCAAAGAATGTTGCCCTGCGATCCTTGGCGGCGGAAGGACGTGCGCCAAACAGCTCTCCGCCTGGGGCCCAGCCGCCACTACATTTACCCAGTGTGCAGTTAGGGAGATATAGCGTCCCTGGCTGTGCTTACTGGTCCACGTATCTGTGGTTAGGTGGACCTTGCCACAGATGGCGTTGCGCAGTGCACACTTGATTTTATAGGACACTTGTTTGTGCAGGGAAGGCACGGCTCTCTTGGAGAAGTAGTGGCGGCTGGGAACAACATACTGTGGGACAGCAAGCGACATGAGCTGTTTGAAGCTGTGTGTGTCCACCAGCCTAAATGACAGCATTTCATAGGCCAGTAGTTTAGAAATGCTGGCATTCAGGGCCAGGGATCGAGGGTGGCTAGGTGGGAATTTACGCTTTCTCTCAAATGTTTGTGAGATGGAGAGCTGAACGCTGCCGTGTGACATGGTTGAGATGCTTGGTGACGCAGGTGGTGGTGTTGGTGGTACATCCCATGTTTGCTGGGCGGCAAGTGCCAACGTTCCTCCAGAGGCGGAGGAAGAGGCCGAGGCGGCAGCAGCAGAAGAGGCCGAGGCGGCAGCAGCAGCAGAAGAGGTAGCAGGGGGAGCCTGAGTGACTTCCTTGTTTTTAAGGTGTTTACTCCACTGCAGTTCATGCTTTGCATGCAGGTGCCTGGTCATGCAGGTTGTGCTAAGGTTCAGAACGTTAATGCCTCGCTTCAGGCTCTGATGGCACAGCGTGCAAACCACTCGGGTCTTGTCGTCAGCACATTGTTTGAAGAAGTGCCATGCCAGGGAACTCCTTGAAGCTGCCTTTGGGGTGCTCGGTCCCAGATGGCGGCGGTCAATAGCAGGCGGAGTCTCTTGGCGGCGGGTGTTCTGATTTTGCCCACTGCTCCCTCTTTTGCTACGCTGTTGGCTCGGTCTCACCACTGCCTCTTCCTCCGAACTGTGAAAGTCAGTGGCACGACCTTCATTCCATGTGGGGTCTAGGACCTCATCGTCCCCTGCATAGTCTTCCACCCAGTCTTGATCCCTGACCTCCTGTTCAGTCTGCACACTGCAGAAAGACGCAGCAGTTGGCACCTGTGTTTCGTCATCATCGGAGACGTGCTGAGGTGGTATTCCCATGTCCTCATCATCAGGAAACATAAGTGGTTGTGCGTTAGTGCATTCTATCTCTTCCACCCCTGGGGAAGGGCTAGGTGGATGCCCTTGGGAAACCCTGGCAGCAGAGTCTTCGAACAGCATAAGAGACTGCTGCATAACTTGTGGCTCAGACAGTTTCCCTGATATCCATGGGGGTGATGTGACAGTCCGATGGGCTTGGTTTTCATGCGCCATCTGTGCGCTTTCTGCAGAAGACTGGGTGGGAGATAATGTGAACGTGCTGGATCCACTGTCGGCCACCCAATTGACTAATGCCTGTACCTGCTCAGGCCTTACCATCCTTAGAACGGCATTGGGCCCCACCAAATATCGCTGTAAATTCTGCTGGCTACTGGGACCTGAGGTAGTTGGTTCACTAGGACGTGTGGCTGTGGCAGAACGGCCACGTCCTCTCCCAGCACTAGAGGGTCCACTAACACCACCACGACCATGTCCACGTCCGCGTCCCTTATTAGATGTTTTCCTCATTGTTCCCGTTCACCACAATTTTGAGAATGGCAAATTTGGGAATAGTTTTTCAACCCAGAACAAAAAATGTGCTTTTACGGTCACTACAAATAACTTGACCAGCTAAAACAGTACAGATTTGGTTGAATCGAAATGTGAGGCCTGTTTTTTTTTGCGCTGTGTGACAGGTATAGGTTTAATCACAGAATTAGACTTGTATCTGCACGATAGCGTGTGTGTTAAATTTTTCTGAATGACACTATCAGCACCTTCAATGTAAGATATCTTTTTTGGGATATATTTCAAGTAGGCCTCATATAGCAGAAACTAGTTATTTTGAGAATGGCAAATTTGGGAATAGTTTTTCAACCCAGAACAAAAAATGTGCTTTTACGGTCACTACAAATAACTTGACCAGCTAAAACAGTACAAATTTGGTTTAATAGAAATGTCAGGTCTATTTTTTAGGCGCTGGGTGACAGACTCAACTTGCCCCTGATGGAGTATATGGCCAAAAAATAACCACACTATTGATGGTTAAATGCACTTGGGTGACTGTCACGGGGTTCCGAAGGTGCACTCGGTCCCCCATTGCCAGCAGAACTGTTGCTTAGCTTTTGGAATGAGGTTCTGTGTTTGACCTCATTCCCAGGGCGGCTTTACTAGCTGGGTGGCTCCCTGCTCCTAGTCTGCCTTGAGCGCCGAGCTGATCACTCGGTGCTCGACTGGTTGGTCTGTCGGTCATGTGACGCTGGCCACGTCACATGACCCTCACTCCCCACTATAAATACAGGCAGCCTGCTGGCTACAGGTTGCCTGTTAATTTCTAGGTTCCTGGCTATTTGTTGGACTGCTGAATACTTACCTGATCCTGTTCCCTGACCATCCTTTTGTCTGCTCCTCCTGTACTGCGCTTCCGTCCTGGTATTGTGACCTCGGCTCCCACCTGACTACTCTCTTAGGACTCCTCTTGTACTTCTTTGCTCTCCTGGTATTTATGACCCCGGCTTCTCCTGACAATTCTCTGCTTGCTCCATTTGTACTTTGCAGCTTTCCTGGTATTGACTCGGTCCGTTCACGTCCTGTTGTTTGTCTGTCTGTCATCCCTGCACTTACTCCAAGTTAGGGATTGCCGTCCAGTTGTCCCCTGTCATTAGGACTCGCGAGGCAAGTAGGCAGGGCCAGGGGTAAGGGTGGAGCGCAGTGGTCACTTCCCTCCCCCCTGTGTGTGTGTGTACGCGACCGTTACAGATTAACAGGCCCAATAACCACTGTATTATGAATCCTCTGGTGACCCTGACTGACCATGTCTCTAATCTGACGCAGAGGGTGCAGGAGTTAGGGGAAAAACTCAGTTCTTTTGAGTTAGGGCAAGGTTCTTCCACTCCTCAGGCCTCCAGTCCGCATTTTGAGCCCCAGATTAAGCTCCCAGAAACCTTTTCTGGAGACCAGAGGAAATTTCTCTCTTTTAAGGAGAGTTGCAAACTTTACTTCCGTTTGTGCCCCGTGTCCTCTGGCCCCGAGAGTCAACGCGTGGGCATTATCATTTCCCAATTACAGGGTGATCCCCAGGACTGGGCGTTCTCTTTACCTGCAGGCACCAGTTGTTTATATTCTGTGGATTGATTCTTTCAGGCCTTGGGTACCCTCTATGATGAACCAGACAGGGCTCTAGTAGCCGAGACAGCTCTAAAGGCACTGGTTCAGGGCAATTTACCAGCGGATGATTATTGCACCCAATTCAGAAGGTGGTGTGTCCCCTCAGGATGGAACGAACCAGCCCTGAAGAGTCAGTTCAGGTCAGGTCTGTCTGATAAATTAAAGGATCTTCTGGTCAGTTATCAACTTCCAGAGACCTTAGAGGAGATGATGACCCTTGTTGTCCGACTTGACCGACGGGTTAGAGAGAGACGACAGGAACAACAGTTCTCTTCCCAGATGGTGGTCCAGCCAGAGGCCTATCCCAGAGACAATGCTGAGGTCTCCACCGAGGAACCCATGCAGGTTGGCATGACCCGAGGGAATCTTCGCCGCAGACGTTGAGAATGCTTTTACTGTGGAGATCCTGACCATTGGATCAACCAGTGTCCTAAGAAGGTCCTCTCTGTCAAGTCTACTAAGACAAGGCAACCTAAAGACCAGGTACACCCTGAATTTTCTAAATGTAAGCTTTCGGTACCCATTACGATTTATCTGGGAGTAGATAAATGGCCGGGTAAGGCCTTTATTGATTCTGGCTCAGCTGCTAGCTTTATTGACTCTGAGTATGCTGTAAGATTGGGTATTCCTATGTTTGCCTTACCAACTCCTATCCATGTCATGGCTATTGATGCTACTCCTCTTATTGGTGGTACGGTGAGCTTATGTACCTCAGAGATTTCTCTAACCGTGGGTGTGTGCCACTCAGAGAGATGTTCGCTTCTAGTCCTGGAGAACCTACCTGCTGAGGTGGTACTAGGGTTGCCTTGGCTCCGACTACATAACCCCACTATAGATTAGTCCAATGGGGAGTTGGTGAGATGGGGGCCTAAGTGTGACTCGTGCTTGTCCTTGGTACAGGCTGGGGTCTCAGTAAAGTCTGATACTTTACCCTCTGTTGTTAGAGAATATTCTGATGTATTCTCATCACCAACCCCGGAGGTTCTACCCCCCCATAGACCTTATGATTGTACCATAGAGCTAGTAGAGGGGGCCAAGTTTCCTAAAGGACGAATTTATAATCTTTCTATGCCCGAACGCAAGGCCATGGAAGATTATACACTGCTCAAAAAAATAAAGGGAACACAAAAATAACACATCCTAGATCTGAATTAATTAAATATTCTTCTGAAATACTTTGTTCTTTACATAGTTGAATGTGCTGACAACAAAATCACACCAAAAAAAAAATGGAAATCAAATTTTTTAACCCATGGAGGTCTGGATTTGGAGTCACACTCAAAATTAAAGTGGAAAAACACACTACAGGCTGATCCAACTTTGATGTAATGTCCTTAAAACAAGTCAAAATGAGGCTCAGTAGTGTGTGTGGCCTCCACGTGCCTGTATGACCTCCCTACAACGCCTGCGCATGCTCCTGATGAGGTGGCAGACGGTCTCCTGATGGATCTCCTCCCAGACCTGGAATAAAGCATCTGCCAACTCCTGGACAGTCTGTGGTGCAACGTGACGTTGGTGGATAGAGCGAGACATGATGTTCCAGATGTGCTCAATTGGATTCAGGTCTGGGGAACGGGCGGGCCAGTCCATAGCATCAATGCCTTCGTCTTGCAGGAACTGCTGACACACTCCAGCCACATGAGGTCTAGCATTGTCTTGCATTAGGAGGAACCCAGGGCCAACCGCACCAGCATATGGTCTCACAAGGGGTCTGAGGATCTCATCTCGGTACCTAATGGCAGTCAGGCTACCTCTGGCGAGCACATGGAGGACACGTGCGGCCCTCCAAAGAAATGCCACCCCACACCATTACTGACCCAATGCCAAACCGGTCATGCTGGAGGAAGTTGCAGGCAGCAGAACGTTCTCCACGGCGTCTCCAGACTCTGTCACGTCTGTCACATGTGCTCAGTGTGAACCTGCTTTCATCTGTGAAGAGCACAGGGCGCCAGTGGCGAATTTGCCAATCTTGGTGTTCTCTGGCAAATGCCAAACGTCCTGCACGGTGTTGGGCTGTAAGCACAACCCCCACCTGTGGACGTCGGGCCCTCATATCACCCTCATGGAGTCTGTTTCTGACCGTTTGAGCGACACATGCACATTTGTGGCCTGCTGGAGGTCATTTTGCAGGGCTCTGGCAGTGCTCCTCCTGTTCCTCCTTGCACAAAGGCGGAGGTAGCGGTCCTGCTGCTGGGTTGTTGCCCTCCTACGGCCTCCTCCACGTCTCCTGATGTACTGGCCTGTCTCCTGGTAGCGCCTCCATGCTTTGGACACTACGCTGACAGACACAGCAAACCTTCTTGCCACAGCTCGCATTGATGTGCCATCCTGGATAAGCTGCACTACCTGAGCCACTTGTGTGTGTTGTAGACTCCGTCTCATGCTACCACTAGAGTGAAAGCACCGCCAGCATTCAAAAGTGACCAAAACATCAGCCAGGAAGCATAGGAACTGAGAAGTGGTCTGTGGTTACCACCTGCAGAACCACTCCTTTATTGGGGGTGTCTTGCTAATTGCCTATAATTTCCACCTGTTGTCTATCCCATTTGCACAACAGCATGTGAAATTGATTGTCACTCAGTGTTGCTTCCTAAGTGGACAGTTTGATTTCACAGAAGTGGGATTGACTTGGAGTTACATTGTGTTGTTTAAGTGTTCCCTTTATTTTTTTGAGCAGTGTATTAAGGAGAGCCTTGGTAAAGGGCATATTAGACCTTCTGTCTCTCCTATGGGGGCGGGGTTTTTCTTCGTTAAGAAAAAAGATGGTGGTCTTAGGCCATGTATCGATTACCAGAGATTAAATAAAATCACTGTCCAGAATAGATACTCCCTCCCATTGATTCCGGATTTATTTAACCAGGTTCTGGGGGCAACCTGGTTTTCCAAAATTGACCTGAAAGGGGCATACAATCTAATCCGAATCAAGGAGGGAGACGAATGGAAGACGGCGTTCAATACTCCGGTAGGACACTTTGAATATCAAGTGATGCCTTTTGGACTCAGCAATGCCCCAGCTGTGTTCCAAAACTTCATGAATGACATTCTTAGGGAGTACTTAGGTAAATTTGTTATTGTCTATCTTGACGACATTTTGATATTCTCTCCTGACTTCGAATCCCATGTGTCTCATGTTAAACAAGTATTAGAGGTGTTGAGGGAGAATCAGCTATCCGCTAAACAAGAGAAATGTGTCTTTGGTGTACAGGAGATTCTGTTTCTAGGGCATGTTCTGACTCCTCACGCCTTCAAGATGGATCCTGGTAAGGTACTAGCAATTAAGGAATGGGTAAGACCTTCATCCTTAAAGGCCTTACAACGGTTCTTAGGTTTCGCCAATTACTATCGTAAATTTATTATGAATTTTTCCGTAATTGCTAAACCATTGACCGACCTTACTAAGAAAGGGGCGGATTTGGAGAATTGGTCTACTGAGGCCATTTCTTCATTTGAAAAATTAAAAAAGGCATTCAGTAGCGCTCCCATTCTGATCCAGCCTGATCAGGAGAAACCTTTTATTGTGGAGGTGGATGCGTCCGAGGACGGCGTAGGAGCAGTCCTTTCACAAGGTCCTGCTAGCCTCACTAATCTGAGACCATGTGCCTTCTTCTCCAGGAAATTCTCTCCCACGGAGAGAAACTACGACATAGGGAATAGGGAGCTGCTGGCCATTAAATGGGCATTTGAGGAGTGGAGGCATTTCCTGGAGGGGGCAAGACATTGTGTAACTGTTGTCACTGACCATAAAAACCTTATGTTTCTCGAGTCTTCTAAGAGGTGAATCCCCGTCAAGCCAGATGGGCTCTGTTTTTTACTCGTTTTGATTTTTCCATCACGTTCAGGCCGGGAAGTAAAAATGTGAAGGCGGACGCATTATCTCGGAGCTTCCATGCTTTTCAACCTACTGAGGTACCACCTGAATCCATCCTACCAGCAAAAATCTTCTTAGCAGCTCTTACCCAAGATATCTCGGCTCGCATTAGGTCTGAACAACATCTGGCACCGGTATCCACCCCAACAGATAAGTTGTTTGTTCCCGTACAATTTCGTCTCCAGCTGTTGGGTGAGTGTCACGATTCTGCCTTTTGTGGACATCCGGGTGTTGAGGGCACTAAGGATCTGGTTTCTAGATCTTATTGGTGGCCCACTCTAACTAGGGATGTCAAGTCCTACGTGTCAGCCTGTGAGGTTTGTGCCAGGTCCAAGACACCTAGGACTCGCCCTGCTGGTAACCTACGACCCCTACCCATTCCCAGTAGACCCTGGTCCCATATCTCGATGGACTTTATAACTGACCTACCGCTGGTGTCTAAAATAGTGGATGTCAGGAAGGTGCGTTAGTCCTTGCAGTACCTGATTCACTGGAAGGGGTATGGACCTGAAGAGAGATCTTGGGTACCTGCCAGGGAGGTTCATGCTCCTAGACTTGTTCGTAAATTTCATTTAGAACACCCTGAAAAGCCATCGCCTGAAGTCTTGGGTCCGGTGGCCCCTCGTAAAAGGGGGGGTACTGTCACGGGGTTCCGAAGGTGCACTCGGTCCCCCATTGCCCGCAGAACTGTTGCTTAGCTTTTGGAATGAGGTTCTGTGTTTGACCTCATTCCCAGGGCGGCTTTACTAGCTGGGTGGCTCCCTGCTCCTAGTCTGCCTTGAGCGCCGAGCTGATCACTTGGTGCTCGACTGGTTGGTCTGTCGGTCATGTGACGCTGGCCACGTCACATGACCCTCACTCCCCACTATAAATACAGGCAGCCTGCTGGCTACAGGTTGCCTGTTAATTTCTAGGTTCCTGGCTATTTGTTGGACTGCTGAATACTTACCTGATCCTGTTCCCTGACCATCCTTTTGTCTGCTCCTCCTGTACTGCGCTTCCGTCCTGGTATTGTGACCTCGGCTCCCACCTGACTACTCTCTTAGGACTCCTCTTGTACTTCTCTGCTCTCCTGGTATTTATGACCCCGGCTTCTCCTGACAATTCTCTGCTTGCTCCATTTGTACTTTGCAGCTTTCCTGGTATTGACTCGGTCCGTTCACGTCCTGTTGTTTGTCTGTCTGTCATCCCTGCACTTACTCCAAGTTAGGGATTGCCGTCCAGTTGTCCCCTGTCATTAGGACTCGCGAGGCAAGTAGGCAGGGCCAGGGGTAAGGGTGGAGCGCAGTGGTCACTTCCCTCCCCCCTGTGTGTGTGTGTACGCGACCGTTACAGTGACACAGGCTCAGCCTGCAGCTGATGTAGGATATAGCACAAAATAACCACACTATTGATGGTTAAATACACTTGGTGATAGCTTGTGCTGGCGCACCACAAGCCACAAAATGGCCGCCGATCACCCCAGAAAATAGTGATCTAAAAACGCTCTGGGCAGCCTCAAAAAAGTGAGCAAGTCGATATTAGCACTTCAATAATCCAAGTCTTTTGGAGGAGTTAATCTGCCTAATCTCGCCCTAACGTCGCAGCTGCAACCTCTCCCTATATATGAATCAGCAGAGTGACGTGCAGCGCTACGTGACCCAAGCTTATATAGAGGCTGGGTCACATGCTGAACTGGCCAATCACAGCCATGCCAATAGTAGGCAAGGCTGTGATGGCCTCTTGGGGCAAGTAGTATGACGCTTGTTGATTGGCTGCTTTGCAGCCTTTCAAAAAGCGCCAAGAAAGCACCGAACCCGAACCCGGACTTTTACGAAAATGTTCGGGTCCGTGTCACGGACACCCCAAAATTCGGTACGAACCCTAACTATACAGTTCGGGTTCGCTCATCCCTATTGCCAATTCCTTCCCTCAGGTGGTGTGTCTCACTTGCGTCTGTAGGAAGAGCCACACCTAGCTGCCCAGCAAGCTTCATGTCTATTTTTTCTCTTCAGTACGATTCTCTGCACAGTGCGACAGTCCTGAGAGAAGTTTTCGTTCTCAAGAGGAGCCACATCCAGCTGCCGGCACGTGCAAGCATCACGGTTGTTTCAAAAGTTTCGGTTCGCTACACGGTATAGTGCAATACTTAAAGTGTTTTTCCGGTCCGTCACCAGGTAAGTACTTGTCCAATGGAGCGTGCCGTATACTTGCGGCCACGGGTCGGTCTCCCCTTCTCGCGGATGGCGTGCGGTTCACGGTGGAACGCACACGTGACCGCCGGGCCTCCACAGGCATGTTCAGCCGAGCGCCGAAGAAATGACCCTCCTGTACACGTCCACCGCTCGCTCTGCCTTCCGGAGCTCCTACGGTGGCAGGAAATGGGCAGTCGGGGGTAGCTATGTTTAGTTAGGGAAAGAGTACAAGTCTAGGTTCCCCTTGAAAGGCACACACGTCCGTCCACTCCAGGCTCGCACTGGGGGACCGCACATCCCAGTCCTAGCAGGGTCGCAGGCACGGGGGTCCCCCTTCCCCTCCCTGCAGCGGCCATGAGTGCGCCACATGTCCATTCGGAAATATCCGCCCCAGTTAAAAAAAAAAAAAAAAAAGGGATAATAAAATCAATGCCCCAGCTATATAGCAGAGGCGGCACAGGTGGGAAGCAGTGGGCATTGTTGCCGGCGTTACGCCAAGCTGCGGCAGCCCAGCTTTCAGCCTGTGTCAGGGGCAATTTTGGTGTGCGTATTTACATATATTAATCAACAGCACATGGGCCAGTAAGCTACTTGGTCCCTGCAGGTCAGAATTGTGTCTCGGCATGGAGGCAGGGATTCACTCTGCAAGCAGGTGTCAGGGGTACAAAATTGCGCGTGGCAGGCTCCCCGTTTTCCAAACGCATGTTTGGCTGGGAAGATTCGTCAGTGGCGCGCGATCAGTTTAGTTACCACATATACCGCGTACTTAAATTATCTGTCGCCTGGACCACTCAGGCCAAGATCAATGTTGTACGTCACCTGGATCGTCCAGGCCGTGTTTAATGTTGTATGTCACCTGGATCGTCCAGGCCAACTTTAGCGTTGTATGTCATCTGGATCGTCCAGTCCAACTTTAGCGTTGTATGTCATCTGGATCGTCCAGGCCAACTTTAACGTTGTATGTCACCTGGTTCGTCCAGGCCGAGTTCAGTGTTGTATGTCACCTGGATCGTCCAGGCCAACTTTAGCGTTGTATGTCACCTGGATCGTCCAGGCCGAGTTTAACGTTGTATGTCACCTGAGTCGTCCAGGCCAACTTTAACGTTGTATGTTACCTGGATCGTCCAGGCCGAGTTCAGTGTTGTATGTCACCTGGATCGTCCAGGCCGAGTTTTAATGTTGTATGTCACCTGGATCGTCCAGGCCAACTTAACGGTGTATGTCAACTAGATCGTCCAGGTTCAGCTACCACTGATACCATGTCACATCATTTATCTTGCCTCTGGGTCCCGCCAGGATGAGCCAAATGCTGGGCGACAACTGGACCTTCAATTTAGCAATTGTTGTTTCCACGCAATATGTCCTATTGAGTCCGCCACACCCCACTCCAGGCCATCCGGGCTCGGTTCTTAGTTAGGAGTCTCCCGGGTGGTCAAGGGGTCTCACGGTCCTTATCCTATCCCCACGGGTACGTTATTCAGTTTACTATATGTTTCCCCCAGATTCCTAGAAGCGTCTCCGGCCATTATCATTCTAAAAACAGGCAAAGCCCCGCAAGGAGATGCCCGACGCGGACCCCACGGGTGCCACAACCCCGGCATACAACACCCCAGTGATGGATTAGAATCTCTGATCTCAACAGCAAAACACCTCATAACACAATCATTAGCCCCAAATATGTCCAGGAATTATAAAGCGGGATTGAAAGCGTTTGAGATTTTTAGACTTCTCTATCCTCAGGGCGGCCGTGATGAAATATATTACTTACTGGCGTTCATAGCCTTCTGCCATTCCCAACAAAAGCTCTCATATAATACTATCAAATTATACCTAGCAGGCCTTCAACTCCACTTTATGCTCAGTAATCCGGGTTGTTCTTCTATCTTGTCCAACCAGGTCATCAAGGCGGCCCTCAGGGGAATACAGGAAAATGCAAAACAGGCTGCCACCCGCAGACAGCCGGTGTCCGGCAAGCTGTTCAGGGATTTGTCTTCTGCCCTGGACGGCGATCCTTTTTGGCCCTTGACCAGCACGGTCATCCAAGCGGCCATGTTTCTAAGTTTTTACGGCTTCCTCCTGCCAGGAGAGTTCACTGGCAGCTCTCCGAGACCCGGCGGTATTTGCAAAGAACAACTGTCGTGGCACTATAACTATTATGTACTCAGCATTCCGTCAACCAAAACAAACCAGACAGGGCCATCCACGGAAATTAAATATTTCCCTACCCGGAATAATTGGTGTCCAGTCCAGATCCTCAATAAATTATTGTCCCTGTTGCAGACAGCGCCTCCTGGCAGCCTTCTCCTGCCCTTCAAGAACAAACCCCTCACTTTAAACCAATTCACGTCCCACATCCGCTCTCTGGCGGCAGGTCTGGGGTACGACCCAGGAGCCATTTTCGGGTCACTCGTTCCGTATCGGGGCCGCATCGTCAGCTTCGAAACACCAAGTCCCCGCTCACGTTATTCGATCCATGGGGCGCTGGAGGTCATCTTGCTTCAACAGATACATTCCGAATCCACACTGGGAAATTTCTCAAGCTTTTCAGTCGTTGGCGTTATAGGTCATGCAGGCTGGAAGAATATGAATAAACCAGTGTAGACAACATAGTGTACTTGTCTTTTTGCCCTCTCCAGGCTTACCCACGCCCGTGGCTTCCGGCACAACTCAGCCATAGTTCAGGTTCGGCATGCCTTACCCACGTCCAAGACACATTTAGCCATGCCCATAAGTATTAAGGCTGATTTCAGCCTGTATTTGTGGGCAGGGCGTTAGCTCCCTATATATACCTGCCAATTCCTTCCCTCAGGTGGTGTGTCTCACTTGCCCCTCCCTCCCACCCCTTTTTTCACACACTCCAATAGGGTACGCCCTCTCCAGGCTTACCCACGCCCGTGGCTTCCGGCACAACTCAGCCATAGTTCAGGTTCAGCATGCCTTACCCACGTCCAAGACACATTTAGCCATGCCCATAAATATATATATATATATAAAACCTATTTTGAGCATCAAGAGGCTCCCTGTAGCTCTAGAAGCACCACTAGCACAATGCCCTTGTGCTCTGTGTATTCCCCTAGACGAGAGGTCTGGCTCCTATCCCCTTTGACAGGGCTAGACCTCTCGTGTAGCCCTGTGTTCTCGCACCTGCGCAGTGGATCTGAAGAGCTTGGAAAGCCAATTGCTGGGCTGCACCTGTACATGCTATTGTCAAAAAGAACTAGTAATAGTGGATAACACTGCAAAACCACATCATGTATGACAACCTTTCCATCGAATAACCACATTCATTTGCTCTCATTTTCAGGAAATTCAATGTGAATAATGCATTGTCTGAGCAGTTGTTATAGCTTTTTTTCTTTTCAAGCAAAAAAAAAAATGGACATATGTTTGTTCAGCAGAATATACAAAGCTGACAATCTTCTGACAGCAGCTGATTTATTGAAATTATTGTGTCAATCTGCATAATCCTGACTAATGTGATAGGTACAATAGTTCAGAATTTATAAGCCATAATGAATATAGCAATCATTGTGTGTAACTGAATATAAAACTGGCAAATCAAGCCTCGGTTTATACCACATTTGGTGTGTGTGTGTTAGTTGTATACACCAGGAAACATACAAACATGTATACATTGGGTGCATAAAATCACAGAGAAAAAAGGGGCCATATCCCTTAAAACATAACTTGTATTAGTAATAAAACTAACATTTTCCCAGGAGTGGACCATGAGACCCCAGTCCATCCCTAAACTAACGTATCCCTAGTTATTCCTACCTAAATCCCACTGTCTTTGGAATTAATGGTGGCTCAGTGGTTCGCACTGGTGCCATGCAGCGCTGGGGTCCTAGGTTTGAATCCGACCAAGGACAACATCTGCATGGAGTTTGTATGTTCTCCCCATTTTTGCGTGGGTTTCCTCCCACACTCCAAAGACATACTTATAGGGAACTTAGATTGTGAGCCCCATTAGGGACAGTTGGATGCTAATGTCTGTAAAGCCCTGCGGAATATAGTAGTTAGCGCACATTTTGATCAAACTTGTGTCGGGCCCATCCACCACGCGTCAAGGTGGCTTCCGCGGACGGGTCCCTATCACTAATATACCGCCTCTCTTGGACTTATCTAAGTCCACATTATCAGGGCAGTGAAGGAACCAGCTTCATTTGTACTTTGCTCAGAAGCTCCAGGCAGATGTCCGCGGAAGCCACCTTGACGCGTGGTGGATGGGCCCGACACAAGTTTGATCAAAATGTGCGCTAAGAGCTTCCATTGATTCCAATAGTAGGTATAGTACCACTTGAATTTAGAATGATCCCCATTTCTCAGCTTTACCGCTTATATGTGTGTGCAGCCATTATTATTTATTTATTATGTTTGCCTTATGGATGTGCACCCATGACTATGATTATGAAGAAGAATATGCCAGTCTAAACTTTCTGCGGAATATAGTAGTGTTATATAAGTGCATACAATTATAATAGATAGTCTGAGGCTTACTGGACTATGTTCAAGTAAACAGTGAGATCACATGTCAAAGGGAGAAATCCAGAGAGGACAAATAGCGTTCTAAAAATAGATAGGATTATAGTGTTGTCTAGGTGCTTATATATCCGCAAGGTATAACACCTATGATAAAAAAAAGTACCACCAGCAAGTGGCCAAATCTTTGGTAGTCCTTGCACCTGCCCCTGGCTGGTGTAGTTTTTCAGCAACTTTTACAACTTTTTCCTAGTGTAAAATTAGTAAATATTAGTAAATATAGTAAATATATAACCCGCCAATATTTCAATACTCCTTTGTGTCGAACATGGCGTAAAAAAAGGTTGAAAAGCCGCAATAGAGATGTCACGTGACAGTTTTATGCCAAAAAGAGGAGTAAACCTGTTTGTAAATTATAGTCTTCTTTCTTCTTCTTGCAGGACCTGCAAGAAGAAGAAAGAAGACTATAATGACTGCGCAATCAAGTGGATGAGGTAAGCATTTTATCTTTTTTTAACCCTCAATGGTCATTTTACTTAGCATTCTGTATTAAAGAATGCTATTATGTTCCATTATAACCATGTTATAATGGAAAATAATAAAATCTACAGAACACCGAACCCAAATCGGAACTTCAGTGAAGAAGTCCGGGTTCGGGTCTGGGTTCCAACATTCATTTTTTTTTATTTAAGCCTTTTTCACTTTACAGTCTTGAGATTCTCTAGTATCTCCATGGTGATGTATCATGTGATGAGCACAGTGATGTCACCACAGGTCCTTTGACAGGTCCTGAAGAAAGAACAGGAGACCGGCAGCTATGCGATCAATTGGAAGAGGTGAGTTAATTTTATTTATTTTTTTAACCCTCAATTGACCTTCTACTCTGTATTAAAGAATGCTATTATTTTCCCTTATAACCATGTTATAAGGGAAAATAATACAGTGAATAGACTTTCATCCTAGCAACCATGCGTGAAAATCGCACCGCATCCGCACTTGCTTGCAGATGCTTGCGATTTTCACGCAGCCCATTCACTTCTATGGGGCCTGCTTTGCGTGAAAAAAGCACAATATACAGTCCCTGACAAAAGTCTTGTCGCTTCTCTATTTTGTAGAAACTCCTGCTATTAACCTGACTTTTAATTAATCAATTGGTGTTAGAAATAGCTCATATGAAAAGCTAAAGCCCTCCCAAATGATGTTTAATACACTGAAATAAATTAGTTTCACTGAAAAAAGATTTATCATTTAATCAAGACAGAAAGGTCAAAAGTTTTGTCGCCTATACAGAAATTGAACAACTTTACTGCAAATCCAAAAATATGTCAGCAAATTAAGTATGGGTGCTGTGAGATCCAAATGTAATATCTTGTATGACTTCCATGAGCTTGAAGGACCGAATCCATGCGGTTTGGCAAGGATTGGCGAGGGAGCTTCCAGGGTGGAATGTCGGTTGAAGGACGACAAGGTTGAGGATCTGCGAGGGGTGCTCGCAGCGGCCTGTGGGCGGAAGAAGCTGCGTCTGCGGGAATTGCAGTCCTTGCTGGGAAAACTCAACTTTGCCTGTCGGATTATGCCCATGGGGCGGATTTTTTGTAGAAGGTTGGCACAGGCGACAGCGGGATTTCAGGCCCCTCATCACTTTGTATGGCTTACCCGTGAACTCCGGGGGGACTTGTGGGTGTGGGCTTCCTTTTTGAAACTATATAACGGCCGGTCTTTGTGGATGGCGGAGGGGGTGTTGGCAGCGGATCTTGACCTTTTTACGGATGCGGCCGGGGGGTGCCGGTTTGGGGCGTACTTACAAGGTCGTTGGTGTGTAGGGGAGTGGCCTATGCAATGGTAGGAGGAGGGCTGGGTGAAAAATCTGGTGTTGCTGGAACTCTTTCCCATTGTTGTAGCGGTGTCCATTTGGGGGGAACATTTCAGGAACAGGAAGGTGCGATTCCACTATGATAATTTGGGGGTTGTGGAGGCCATTAACCGTGTTTCGGCCCTCGTCACCGCCGGTTGTCTGTTTGCTTCAACATTTGGTTTTGAGTTGCTTGTCGTTGAATGCTTGGATTGTAGCGTCCCATGTACCAGGGGTGAGTAACTCAATTGCGGATGCTTTGTCTCATTTTCAGTGGGAGCGTTTCCGGGTGCTGGCACCAGAAGCAGACGTGCAAGGAACGAGTTTCCCGCAGGAACTGTGGAAGCTGCCATTTGGTCGGCTGGCGACTTGGTGAGGGGATCCCTGTCGTGGGGGAGTTGGGCGGCATACGACAGGGCTTGGGGATTATCGGAGGAATGGAGGGAGCATTTTCAGGGGTGTGGGTTGGAGGAAGGGGCTATGCTGTTGCTTTTTGTGGGGCACTGCAGAGAGGAGGGATGGTCAGTGTCCAGAATGAGTAAGTTTATGGCAGGGGTGGCTTTTGGTTGTAAGGGTCGGGATATAGTGGATGTGACTAAATCATTCTGGATATTGCAGGCTTTGAAGGGTTGGAGGAGGCGAGCACCGGGTGGGGATCGGCGCAGGCTGGTTTCCTTCGAGTTGTTAGGGGAGATGTTGGAGCAGTTGGAAAAGGTCTGTGTCACGAACTATGGATCCGATCGCTCCAGATCCCACAGCTGTGACGTAGTGGTCTGTGACGGAGTCTGCGCACACACAGAGACCTCACGTGACCGGGGTATTACCATTCGGCTAACACCCCCCCACTACACTTCGGTAACTGCCACCACGTGGGTTCCCGGTCCACGAGCCGACTATCCGGGTCATTCACTATCACACAGATCAGTGGATGAACCGGATGTCACTTACTGACCAACCGCAGTCAATCACCCCCAGCTACAATTCCTAAATGCAATTTAACTAACTACCTGGTAACGTCTCTTCAAAGGCAAGGTACGTTGTTCAGCAGCTTAGAATATGGAAGACTTGGCCACTTAGATTTTATAATCTTTAATAAGATGTAAAAAGCAGTGCATACAAATCTAATGAAAATGACTATAAATCTACAGAATAATAATAACAATATAAATAATCACGACAGTTCAAATGAAAGGGGAAAAGATGAAAGAATACTTAGTTTCTCTGGAGGGTTTCAGATGGTCATTCATATGTCCTTTTTGAATCCTTGCAAACCCAGTTCAGTATGTATCAGGGGAGACCCTCAAAGTTCTTCTGATACAGGGATATGCCATCAATGTCCAATTAAGTGTCTGGTGATGTTCCATGGGTCTCTCTCCTCTGTCCTTGTGCACGGATCTTTATGAACTCTCCCATGGGCAGGAGACTTACTCCTGTCAGCCAATGGCAGCAGAGTGACTGTGAAGCCTAGGGATTGGCCTCCAAGTGTTTTATGACCCCATCA